>NC_035433.2:64929513-65170927 GCF_002127325.2 Helianthus annuus
AAAATCCAGAGTATGAACTATAAACCCATATAAAACAAGGTCACTGAACTTGTTGGGTCCCAAATCATACTCCATTCTCGGTTTTCGCCTTTTCGTGCGAATTAACCATATCTATATATCGGAATCAACCGTTTAAGCTACGGCTAATACAAGGACCGTTAGGATTCTAAGAGGTTAATTAAACCTTCGTTCCAGATTAGGAGCCCCAGTAAAAGCTATCGTGACTTGATCTAAATTAAGGATTTATACTTGCAAAGGTAAATACTTTAACTTATTTCCCCTATATGGGCCTTGGGTTACGGTATATTAATACCGCTTGATTGAGCATTATATAATTCCATCGCTTAGGTGGTTAATTTGATTAAATATGATCGGCTCATTTAAACAGTTTTGTTGCTTATAAGCCTTTGGGGGGTTTAATGACCGTTGTCCCGGATATCCTTGGCATCATTTTACGAAAATGGCCACGACCATCGACATCCCGGTGCGCCGGTCGTAGGCGTACACCCGGTATAAAGTGTCGACATTAAAATTAAAAGACGTAGCCGTTGGTTTTATACTACGGTTTTACGCAAACGTGGTGTGTCTATAAATCTTTAACCCGGCACGACCCGGGCTACTGAAACGCATAAAAGAACATGTTAAAACGTTCACAAGATCATTATGAATTTTTCCCAAGTTATAAAAGAGTTTTGTGCCTTGTGCATTCAAATCAATTTTAATAAACATTTTCAAATGTGTCAGTTGAATGTATTTACCAGTGTTAAACTGACGTATTTTCCCCAAAAAGATTAAGTGCAGGTACCTAAACGTAAATTGGCTGGTATTAGCTCCCTAGCGTCGGGATAAGTTCTCGCAAGCTTGATTGCAGTATCTGATGGAACAATACTTTATGTTTATTTACGATCCACTGTGGATATTCAACTTCTGTAATACATTGATATTATCATCAGAGGTTGAAATATATATTTATCTTTTGCTTCCGCTGTGCCGCTGTGGCATTATATAATTGTGTGGTTTGACTATATTGTTGCCAACATCGTCACGGTAATCCCCCACCGGGCCCACCGGTGAGACACGTGGAAATCGGGGTGTGACAGGTTGGTATCAGAGCCAACATTGAGTGAATTAAACACTATCCTATTGTGTTTAATCTCAATGACACAATTGCACATACTTGAGTCTAGACAATAACTTAGGACAAATTCGGATTATTACTCCTTTTTGTCTTTATTTTCGATTTGATTTTTAATAAGTTTTGGAGCAGGAAAATGCCACCTGTTATATTCCGAGGAAGAGGAAGGGGAAGAAGAGGCCGAGGAGAAATCGTGACACATCACGATAACGAGGCTGGACCATCTGGTACAAGACATCCTTCGATGACACGGAGCGAAGAGCCACAACGACGAAGAGATCTTTACGAACCCGCGAGGCATTCCACTTCGCACAGCTCGACGCCATCCTACCGGCACTCCTTTGGGCCAGATTCATGATCCCAACAACCCACAAACCTTCCTTCATACCTCTACAACGTTCGGTTTCGCACCGGAATTATGACGACCCTACTCCATACTACATAGGTCAGTTTAATCCGGCTGACTACATACAGGAACCTTCAGGATTTGTTCCGCTTGGTCCACAAGACCACTTTTCTGAAGATCCCATGGAGGAAGATGAGGGATCCAACTGAACCAGCTCGTGGTACGCCCACGCATCCGATAGAAGTTTCTGATGGGTCATCCTTCCATGGAACGCCCTATCAAGGACCTGACAGTTTCCAAGCGATGTTCGACCGACATGGATGGTACTACACACCATCTCGACAGACATCTCAACAACCAAGACATCCACAGGATCCCTCTGAGGATTCACGCTTTGAGGCAGTTACGCCACCACCTCCGCCACCGGCACAACCAGTAATACCTGATCCGCCGAGGCGTAGGAGGACAAATGCTCGTATGTCTACACGAGGAGGAGGGGTTTAGCTACACAGGAGGAGGGGGTATCCACTTCAGCACTCCTCGACATTCTAGTAGTAGCCACTATCCGCCACTACAAGAAGAAGGACCTTCAAGTCCTATACAGGAGGCGAACTCCGCACCAGCTGCACGAAATTCGCCACCATTTGGGTATGACCAACCCATACCAGCTTACACGGGTCCGACGGCTTACAACCCGTTCGAACCGTCACAAGCACAATACAACTATGGCTATGAACGCGACCCATATGTGGTGTCGGCAAGATATAATGCGCGCTACCCTGACGGAGCACATGGAAACATGGGACCACCGGACTACTCAGCTCATGGGTATCCAATACCTCCCAGACCTCCAGTTCCGCATCAAGCGCAACAACCACGTTTCTCTCCTCCTGAACAGGAAGAAATACTCCATCGACTGGATCGTGTGGAGAGAGAGTTCGAGGAAGAAAAGAAAAGCCACCGAGGATTTCTCAAGGGCTTGGCGAACCTACTAAAGGGCAAAAGGCAAAAAGAAGAAACGTGACCATTAGCCCTTAATAGTTATACTACTGTAATTTTTACTTTAAAATAAGTCCCTGTGTGGACAACTTATCGTAGTTCAGTCCCTACGTGGGCTTATCTTAGTCCTTGCATGGACACCTATCTTGTATTAGTCCCTGCGTGGACTTGTCACTTATTTTAAAAACCTCTCTGGAGGTATGTACTATTTGAAAGACCCGTTTAGGGCAATATGTAATTGTATTTGAAATTTTGGAATGTAATGTTATGAGTTTTGTTTTAATATATATAAAATAAATCAAAACCATTCCTTTTATATTGATCTGCCTAAATAAAGAATCTTAAAAGGTGAAACCTAGCTTGGTGTCTTTTAAGATCCAGCCAAGATGGTACGACCTAATTGGAAAAGATTCTAAATTCCCTGTTAACCTCTGTACGCATGTTAACATTCATGGCAGATGTGATTCGTTAAAATCACGCACGTCATTCTTATATACATAATCCTTTAAGGATTTCAAACCCCACTAAATGACTATAAATCGTGGGTTAAATCACCAATGAAGGTGATCAGTATTATAAAGACATCCATTAGTGATGCATTGCCTACGGGCCAACGTATTAAAACATCCATTAGTGATGCAGTGCCTACGGGCCAGTATTATAAAGACATCCATTGGTGATGCATTGCCTACGGGCCAACATATTAAAACATCCATTAGTGATGCAGTGCCTACGGGCCAGTATTATAAAGACATCCATTAGTGATGCATTGCCTGCGGGCCAACATATTAAAACATCCATTAGTGATGCAGTGCCTACGGGCCAGTATTATAAAGACATCCATTAGTGATGCATTGCCTACGGGCCAACATATTAAAACATCCATTTAGTGATGCAGTGCCTACGGGCCAGTATTATTAAAACATCCATTAGTGATGTAGTGCCTACGGGCCAATATTATTAAAACATCCATTTAGTGATGTAGTGCCTACGGGCCAACTATATTTAAACATCCATTAGAGGTGTAGTGCCTATGGGCCATAATAATTGTCTTATAAAGACAAAAGGCAGTGGTAGTCTATGACTCTCTGTCAGAAGGAGATAAAAGAACTACGGTTCAAATCTCTATGCCTTTGATTCTCTGAAATCTCGGCTAATATTATAAAACATCATCATGATTAGGCTTATTGCCGCCAATACTATTTATATAGTTGAATAGGATATATTCAGATCCTAATATGTAATGAGATAAAAAGTTAACCAAATATGGTCTCTGTACCATGGTTGACAAATTGTCATAAAAGACAATTATATAATAATCTCCTAAATAAAATTTTGTTATCTTCTGTAACAGATTCAAGTTACAATGGCGGATCCCAATGGAGAGAACAGCCACACAAATGAAGATGACTATGACAATGCGTCAGTGCATTTGACAGGCGCACAACTGAAGGCTCTGATTGACAATGCTGTCCAGGCAGCTATCGATCGTCAAAATACTGAGTCTCAAGGCAGAACTGTGTCAAAACCACCCTCTAAACCAAAGACACACTCCAAACCACCCTCTGAACCCAAGAAAGATGACGACAAACATTCGTCTACTGAGCACAGCGTTCATCGCGATAGAGAATATACTGATGCGTCAAGTGCTAAGGGTTGCACCTACAAATACTTTGTATCATGTAAGCCCCGTGAATTTACAGGGGAGAAAGGTGCGGTTGACTGTATCACCTGGCTAGACGAGATGGACACGATAGTGGACATCAGCGGGTGCGCTGAGAGGGACGTGGTTAAGTTTGTGTCCCAGTCATTCAAGGGCGAGGCCCTGGCGTGGTGGAGAGCTCTGGTGCAGGCTTCAGGTAAGTCTGCCTTATACAAAATGTCATGGGGGGAGTTTATTGCCCTCATAAAAGAAAACTACTGCCCTCAGCACGAGGTTGAGAAGATTGAGGCGGATTTTGTCTCACTAGTGATGACAAACCTGGATTGTCAGGCATATCTGACAAGCTTTAACACTATGTCACGCCTGGTGCCATATCTTGTGACACCAGAACCTAGAAGGATTGCCCGATTCATTGGGGGCTTAGAACCGGCAATCAAGGCCAGTGTGAAGGCCTCTAGGCCGACGACCTTCAGGTCAGTTACTGACCTCTCCTTGTCTCTCACACTTGATACTGTCCGTCTGAGGGCACAAAGGAGCAAGGAGGCTGAAAAGCGAAAACGTGAGGATGATACCTCACGAAAGTCTGGGAAAAAGCACCGTGGAAACGGTGAGAACAAGAGAGGGTCGGAGGCAAAGAAGGAGGGGCAAGCTGATGGAAGACCTCACTGCAAGGTCTGCAAGAAACCTCACTCCGGGAAGTGTAGGTTTGCGTCTGGTTCACAGTCGCAACAAAAGACTCCACCCTGTGGGCTATGCAAGTCCAAGGATCATAAGACAGTGGAGTGCAAAAAGATAAAGGATGCAACCTGCTTTAATTGCAATGAAAAGGGGCATATAAAGAGTAATTGCCCGAAGTATGCCAAGAAGGCGGAGGAGACTAAGAAATCAAATGCGAGAATTTTTCGCTTGGATGCAAAGGAAGCGGTTAAGGACGACAATGTGCTTACAGGTACTTTTCTCGTAAATAATATATTTGCAAGAGTACTATTCGATTCTGGCGCTGATAAGTCCTTTGTAGACCAGAAATTTTGCCAACTACTAAATATGCCAATCAAAACCCTTGACGTGAAATACGAAGTAGAGTTAGCAGACGGCACGATCGAAACCGTCTCTACTGTTCTAGAAGGATGTGAAATGTCCATTAGGAACCATTCTTTTCCTTTATCTCTACTTCCTTTCAAATTAGCGGGTTTTGACATTGTGCTAGGCATGGACTGGTTATCCCGTAATCAGGCCCAAATCATTTGCGGCAAAAGGCAGATAGTTTTAAAAACTCTGAATGGTGAATCTCTTACCATTCGAGGGGATACGCATTACGGATTGCCCGAAGACGTATCTATGCTGAAAGCTTCAAGGTGTTTGAACAGAGGCTGTGTAATTTACATGGCTCAGGTGATAATTGAAGAACCAAAGCCGAAGATCGAGGATCTTCCTGTCATTTCTGAATACCCCGAGGTTTTTCCTGAAGAACTACCTGGTTTGCCACCAGATAGACAAGTGGAGTTCAGAATTGACATCATTCCTGGAGCAGCTCCGATAGCAAGAGCACCTTACAGATTAGCGCCAATGGAAATGAAAGAACTGAGGACCCAGTTGGATGAACTGCTGGCGAAAGGTTTTATCAGACCTAGTTCATCTCCCTGGGGAGCTCCTGTCCTATTTGTAAAGAAGAAGGACGGATCGATGCGGTTGTGCATCGACTATAGGGAACTAAATAAAGTTACCATAAAGAATAGATATCCTTTACCAAGGATCGATGATCTATTCGATCAACTGCAAGGAGCAAGCTACTTCTCAAAGATCGACTTAAGGTCGGGTTATCATCAACTAAGGGTCAGAGATGAAGATATACACAAGACTGCATTTAGGACTCGCTATGGTCATTACGAGTTCCTAGTGATGCCTTTTGGGCTCACAAATGCACCGGCTGCG
Source organism: Helianthus annuus (assembly GCF_002127325.2). NCBI lineage: Eukaryota > Viridiplantae > Streptophyta > Magnoliopsida > Asterales > Asteraceae > Helianthus > Helianthus annuus. The sequence continues at coordinate 64,935,589 of NC_035433.2, forward strand.
TTCATGGATCTCATGAATCGCGTTTGCAAGCCATACTTGGACAAATTCGTCATAGTCTTCATCGACGATATCCTTATCTATTCCAAGAATCAAGCTGACCACGAGAAGCACCTCCGTTGCACTCTCGAATTACTACAGCGTGAGAAACTCTACGCCAAATTCTCGAAATGTGAATTCTGGCTACGAGAAATTCAGTTTTTAGGACACGTTGTGAGTGAGCGTGGTATCCAAGTGGATCCCGCTAAGGTAGAGGCAGTCATGAACTGGCAAGAGCCAAAGACGCCTACCGAAATTCGTAGTTTCCTGGGATTGGCAGGATACTACCGAAGGTTTATTGAGAACTTTTCAAGGATTGCTGCTCCCTTGGCTTCTTTGACCAAGAAGAAAGAAAAGTACATTTGGGGCCCAAAGCAGCAAGAGTCCTTCGAAATACTAAAGCAAAAGCTAAGCAACGCACCTGTGTTAACATTACCAGAAGGTAAAGATGAATTCGTAGTTTACTGCGATGCATCACACACAGGCATGGGGTGTGTTCTTATGCAGAAGGGCAAGGTGATTGCCTATGCTTCAAGGCAATTAAAGGTGCATGAAAAGAATTACACCACCCATGATTTGGAGTTGGGTGCCGTTGTATTTGCACTTAAGTTGTGGAGGCACTACCTTTATGGCATTAAATTTGTGATTTATTCTGATCACAAAAGCCTCCAGCACCTGTTCAACCAGAAAGAGTTGAACATGAGGCAACGCCGTTGGATGGAAACCCTGAATGATTATGACTATGAAATCAGGTACCACCCCGGCAAGGCGAATGTGGTCGCCGATGCCTTGAGCAGGAAGGAAAGGGTAAAACCCATTCGAATCAATGCCAAGAGCATTGAGGTTAAAAATAATTTGATTGAAAAGATATTAGCTGCACAGCGAGAGGCTGTGTTGGAAGCTAATTATCCTAATGAAAAGCTGGGAGTAACTGAGGAGCAGTTGACTCTTAGCAAGGATGGAATTCTTAGACTGAACGGACGTATATGGGTTCCGATATATGGAGGACTACGAGATGTTGTTCTCCAGGAAGCTCATAGTTCCAAATACTCAGTCCATCCTGGTGCTGACAAAATGTACCAAGACTTAACGGCAAATTATTGGTGGATAGGCTTGAAAAAGTCTGTAGCCGCCCACGTAGCGAAATGTTTGACTTGTGCTCAAGTCAAGGCCGAGCACCAAAAGCCGTCTGGCTTGCTACAACAGCCTGAACTTCCCGAGTGGAAGTGGGAATGTGTAACTATGGACTTCATAACAAAGTTACCCAAAACCAGAAAAGGAAACGATACAATATGGGTCATAGTCGATAGGCTGACTAAATCAGCTCATTTTCTACCCATCAAGGAGACGTATAGCTCCGATATGTTAGCCCAACTTTATGTTGATAAGATTGTAGCCTTGCACGGCATACCTGTGTCTATTATCTCTGACAGGGATACTAGATACACATCTCACTTCTGGAAAAGTTTCCAGCAATCTTTGGGCACGCGTTTAAACTTTAGTACGGCTTACCATCCACAGACGGACGGTCAAAGTGAGCGTACTATCCAGACGCTAGAAGACATGCTTCGTGCATGTGCGATCGATTTAGGTGGTAACTGGGATAAAAACCTACCCCTGATCGAATTCTCCTACAATAATAGCTACCACACCAGCATAAAGGTTGCGCCTTTTGAGGCATTATATGGTAGGAAATGTAGATCGCCTGTTTGTTGGGCGGAAGTAGGAGAGGTCCAATTATCGGGACCAGAGATTGTTTTCCAGACGACGGACAAGATTGTCCAGATCCGGGAACGTCTCAAGGCTGCCCGCGATAGGCAGAAGAGCTACGCTGATCCAAAGCGTAAGGATTTTCACTTCGAAGTGGGTGAAAAAGTATTGCTTAAGGTATCACCCTGGAAGGGGGTGATGCGCTTCGGCAAGAAAGGCAAACTGAGTCCGAGATACATAGGACCTTTTGAGGTCATTGAACGTGTCGGATCAGTCGCCTATAAGTTGGACTTGCCTGAAGAGCTCAATGGAATTCACAATGTGTTCCACATCTGCAATCTCAAAAAGTGCTTCGCCGACGAATCGTTGGTGATTCCACACACAGATGTGCATATAGATGAGAGCTTAAAGTTCATAGAAAAACCTTTGTCGATTGAAGATCGACAGGTGAAGAAGCTTCGCAGAAAGCACGTACCGATTGTAAAAGTCAAATGGGATGCTCGTAGAGGTCCTGAATATACGTGGGAAGTCGAAGCTACAATGAAAGAAAAGTACCCCTATTTATTTGAGTAAATCTCGGGTCGAGATTTATTTTAAGGGGGTGAGGATGTAACACCTCGAATTTTTGTGTCCAATGATGTGTTAACACGTGTCATTTGTTTACACGTGGCATCTATAATAAATAAAGGACTAATTTTGACAAACCTTGAAAGTATATAAATTCGAGGGTTATAAATGTCAACAAGGGTAAATATATTGTATAAGTAACCCTAAATAAACGCTTGTACCTTCAAACGAATAAATCATAAAACGTACGGAAGCGAAACGCGGAAGAAAGTGAGAGATTACGAACTACAGGGGTTAACTGTGTCAACATGTTTAATATTACCTCTGAGTGACCCTTTAACGTTCCCAAGGCTTCGTAACAGTATGATACCCTCACTAAAATAAACTGTATAAATTCCGCGAAGTTCCGTCTTAAAACGAAAGAGTTATACTCAAATTCGTATGAGAAGGGTTAAAAGCGTCAATAATGAAAGTTAAGGCTTTCTAAATAATTAATAAACTAACCGGGGACTTAATAGCGCGGGTAAATAACACGAGGCCCCTATCGGTAAATAACCGAGGGCCAAACCGCAAAGTTACCCCTTCAAACCCGAAAGGTCAGGTAAATCATTACGAAAGATTTCGTTATTAATGGCCAGATTCTGTAATCATAACAAAAGATTTGAAAATTCTGAAATCTTAACCTCTCGCGACCCGCGTGAAGGTTATGTTTAAGTTGAGGCGGGCCGCGAGCCACCTCAAATACGCGCCTGATATTTGAACTTTAGGCGACCCGCATTAAAATGCATGGGAACTCCCATGCGGGCCGCGTAAAGTGCCCAGATGCAGAATTGTTGTAACTACTTGGCCTTTGGACCATTTGAACGATCAAACCTCAATCAATGAGGCATGGGCACCCTACAATTGACCCATATCACTCAGGGGACACCTACCCATCATCATGATCAGTAGTAGCATGTTGTGTAATGATTTTAGGCCTTGTTCTTGGCTATAAATAGCACCATTGTGCTCACAACATTCATCACATTCAAAACTCACTCATCTGATCATTCCAAGAGCTCTAAAGCATTCCCCTGTGTTCTTAAGTCTTCTCTTAAGCTTCTGTAAGTAATTCAACCTTTGTGGTTTCACATTTTCTTAGCAAATGGCTAAGAACAAAACCGTCGTAACTACGGTTTGACTTTACAATAAATCAGTAATGGTTCAGTCTTATGACGAATCAAAAGTGGTTATGAGTTGGTATTTATGAGGGTAATAAACCTCTAAAATGGTTCCCCCTGATCACCACTCTAACTATGTCAAATGTCGAGTCAAACGTGCGGTTAAAAAGTCAACAGAAAGCTATTTTAGCAATTTATGCATAATCTGTAATATATATGTTATGGAACCTGTTTTGATAATCATAAATCATGATAATAAGTATATAAACTTGTTTGCGCTCGTTTGAATCGATCATTTGCTATATTGAACCGGTTCGGAGCCGAAAGTCGCAAAAGTTTGACTTTTGCTTTGACTTCAGTTCTGACCCGTTTTAGTGAGGTATAAATATACCTTAGGACTCTCTTAGGACCAGGTCACATGTTGGTATACGCCTCTGTGGTCGGTTCATGAGTTATCCGAGTCTTTTACGTATTTCCGTCATTCGCCTAAAAGTTGACCGTAACGGCCTTTTAAAATTAAAACGAGTATTTCGGACACGTGAACGGACCAAAACCTTGCTTATTAAATTATAAGCATGTCCTTAAAGTTTCACGTCAATCCGAGGTCTAGAATGAGAGTTATGCTAAAAGGCGCACTTTTAAGAAAGTTTTGTAATTAACGGCGCAATTAGCATAACGCCCATCTAACCCAAGTTTTCGTCACCAAAACTTTTACCCACTGTGGTAAAATAATATTTTGGGAATTTTAGAGATTTTTAATAATTTTTACCTTGCTCATAACCTGCGGTTATGGCTACGGTTCGGTTAATACCGAATATGCCCTTTTTGGCCAAAACGGGAGTTCTACAAGGTCTTTTGACCCGATTCCAGTTGCCACTGGTTTTAAATAATAAAGAAAGTATTTTAAGCTTTATAAGCTGTTCGGGAAACTCAGATTTCCTGTAGAACTCGAAAAGCCCTTTTAAAATCTTTAAAATGACCGAAAAGCCCCTTCGGAGCATAATATTTACATAAACTCGTTACGGGCGTCACGGAAGGTATCCTACTGATACCAAAATACTTTTAAGGCATATTGACTTAGGAAATAAGCGTAGGACACTTATGGTTAACCGTTTCGCCTATTTGCGCACACGGTACGGCCCATGGAACTAGTTTTCGTGCAATAGCCGATATGGGTCAAATTATATTATTTGAACCCCAAAATCCAGAGTATGAACTATAAACCCATATAAAACAAGTCACTGAACTTGTTGGGTCCAAATCATACTCCATTCTCGGTTTTCGCCTTTTCGTGCGAATTAACCATATCTATATATCGGAATCAACCGGTTTAAGCTACGGCTAATACAAGGACCGTTAGGATTCTAAGAGGTTAATTAAAACCTTCGTTCCAGATTAGGAGCCCCAGTAAAAGCTATCGGTGACTTGATCTAAATTAAGGATTTATACTTGCAAAGGTAAATACTTTAACTTATTTCCCCTATATGGGCTTGGGTTACGGTATATTAATACCGCTTGATTGAGCATTATATAATTCCATCGCTTAGGTGGTTAATTGATTAAATATGATCGGCTCATTTAAACAGTTTTGTTGCTTATAAGCCTTTGGGGGGTTTAATGACCGTTGTCCCGGATATCCTTGGCATCATTTTACGAAATGGCCACGACCATCGACATCCCGGTGTAGGCGTACACCCGGTATAAAGTGTCGACATTAAAATTAAAAGACGTAGCCGTTGGTTTTTATACTACGGTTTTACGCAAACGTGGTGTGTCTATAAATCTTTAACCCGGCACGACCCGGGCTACTGAACGCATAAAAGAACATGTAAAACGTTCACAAGATCATTATGAATTTTCCCAAGTTATAAAAGAGTTTGTGCCTTGTGCATTCAAATCAATTTTAATAAACATTTTCAAATGTGTCAGTTGAATGTATTTACCAGTGTAAACTGACGTATTTTCCCCAAAAAGATTAAGTGCAGGTACCTAAACGTAAATTGGCTGGTATTAGCTCCCTAGCGTCGGGATAAGTCTCGCAAGCTTGATTGCAGTATCTGATGGAACAATACTTTATGTTTATTTACGATCCACTGTGGATATTCAACTTCTGTAATACATTGATATTATCATCAGAGGTTGAAATATATATTTATCTTTTGCTTCCGCTGTGCATTATATAATTGTGTGGTTTGACTATATTGTTGCCAACATCGTCACGGTAATCCCCCACCGGGCCCACCGGTGAGACACGTGGAAATCGGGGTGTGACACAAAAAAATTATGAAATACCGTGTATTTAGTTTTTTTTTTAAGTTTAAATATTATAAGTTATTTGATTTATTAAATTAATAGAGGTATTAGTTTGGGTTGTGAAGAAACACTGACCTTAACAACACCAATAGCTTCAATGATTAGTGACTTGAACGAGTGGCTGCAAAACAGAAACACCGTTAGGACTCGTTACAGGAATGGGGTTATTCCTGTAACCACCCTCCGGCGTGAGAATAAGTATTTGTTCTTGGGAGAAGTATATGGGAGGAAGATGTAGGGGAATTAGATGATCTTACCTTACGCATTTGTCTCTATTTATAGGTTTTCCATTAGGGTTTCCTTTATTTCAGGATACGTTCCGATAAACTGGAGATTTACACGATCTTCCCAAAAAGTGGGAGATTTAGTTGTGCACCTTCCATGTAGATATGGAAGATTCTAGAATAAATCTTTGTATTTATATTAATGTAAAAGGTTGTAACCGGGTCGGGTGACCGATGCGGGTCACACCTCGTCATGTCCCCCCAGTCCGAGCTCATGGAGGGAGTCCATTAGGTCGGACTAAGAGAGAAAGAAAAAGGTGAACTCATGATGATTTTTACAACGACCTTTGGAAAATACGGCGAAAATACAGGATGTGACAGTTGGGTCACCATGTTAGTGACAGCTGTCTTTTCCCGTGGTTGACACGTGTGTCGGTTCGTACACATTTTTGAATTTGAAAAGTTTCCGTAGCTTATAAAGGACGATACCTTATGTGGGGGTTCAAGAAATCTTCCCCAAATCACTCCATCGTCATCCTCTCTATTCCATGGCTTCGAAAACGAACGAATCGTCTTCCGCCACTGCCGCCTCTACGGACGTACTACTTTGCAAGTGGGGCGTAACATCCTTCAACAATCTTGTTCATGATTACGGTATTAGGGCTGAGTGGAATCCTGTGTTGCCGTCGAAAACCGACACTGCCTTCCCCCTGAAGGTGGGTAAAATCACTTTATTCAGTGATTTTTTCAAATTTTGCAATTTCCGACTACCCATCACCAAATTTTTGAAATTGGTGCTTGATTTCTACTGTATCCACATTTCTCAAGTGCATCCCCTTGGCCTTGTAAAACTTCGACAATTCGAGTATGCCTGCGTAGCTCTGGGCCATATCCCGGAACTAGTTGTTTTTAGGGCTTTCTTCGTACTAGTGTGGAAATCCCCTTTCTTTACGTTTGATCGGAGGGATACAGATGTATCATGCCTAAGGGAGATTCCCACTAGTTCTAGGGACAAAGATTGGAAGAAAAAGTTCTTCTATCTGGACGCCGTTGCCATCCCTGGGGAGATGCATTGGCAAGAGAAAGGACCGAAGGATAAAGTGAAGGATGATGCTCCTCCTGAGGATTTGTACGCGTCGAACGCGCTATATGTGAAGTTATGTGGCCGCCCCTTCGAGTGCACCATCATTCCAGAAGGTGCACTGGTGATGGCCGGCATGAGTCTGTTATGGCCGGATATAAAGCGTTATCCCTCATTTCAACGGGAAGATGGAGGTATGCTGTCATCATCGTGCCTGGTTAACTTTTATGGTGTGTTTTTTGCGTATTTATTATTATTATTTTTAATCACCTATTTCGCGCAGGGGAGTGGGGGATGTTTGACTTTATCGATCCACCACGTCATCTCGCGTTGAAATCCGCCGATCGGATGCTGAACGAAGGGGAGCCTGATGTGCTGAAAGTGCATTTGGAGCAATTTCTTCTACCCGCTGTGCCAGCGGACCCCTTGGCGTATATTGCTCCCCTATCGGGCATGACGATCGCTGTCGTGGCGTCGTCAGAGAAAAAACCTGCCCGAATAAAACCGTCTGGGAAAAAACACATAGCAACTCACGGGAGTGTGCCCACAATGGAGGAAACGCCCAATACGGGGCGTGATGTTCCCTTGGTCTCCGACCTGACCAATCCTGGTCGTGTCTCGAAGAAAAGGAAAATCTTCGTAGCACCTACTCTGAGCGCGTTTCAAGCGGTGCAAGCCGCGTGTGCTTTTTCATCAGGTATCTATTGCTGATTATCCTTATGGCGTATTGGCGCTCATATTGATAACGTCCTTCTGGGCTTATGGTGCAGGTACCTTCGTGGGAGTATCATCCGGAGTTGTGACATCCACTATTGTGTCGACCATAGCGGCGTCATGCCCTGGTAGTAATGTCAGCATGTCTATGGGCCCACAATCTTTATCTTCCGTTGCTCCCGCTGTGAGCTGTGTCATGCCACTCCCTGGTCCTGCGGCGTCGGTAGCTGTATCTGTTGAGCCGCTTCGATCGGGCGGTCTTGACACAGTCTCACTTGACTCGCCCAAAGACATTTTTGCTGGTGTTGAGACTAATGCTGCTGCCACGTTGACCGCGCATGAGGCGACTAGCATGGGTGGAGGTGACAATCGCGCGTCAAGCAGCGGTATTGCTGACGATGGTGCTCGTTTGATTGACGACCTGTTTATACCCACCGTTTGCTGGGATCCTCATGCTCAGGATAAACGTTACCAGCCTCAATGGAAAATTGCTGAATCCTCCCGACTGATCTTTCCTCCAGTGGTTCAACATTGGATCGAGGGGGCGTATCCACCTGCCGAAGCGGCGTATGTGGAGGGGTTAAATAATGAAGATTTGATGAATTCGTCCATATCAGACTCTGTGACCCTACCTCGCAGGTTGGTAGAGATTCGGCGCCGGTGGGTGCGTGATAACACCCAACTTCATGAGGCCCGGGCGACTATCCAAGAACTGAGGGATGACAAGCATCGCCTCGAAAGTCAACTGCAAACTGCGGGTATGAAAGAGGCCCGATTTTTGTCAGAGAAAAATAAGGCCGAAGAAGATTTGCGAAGGGTGACCAATCATCTTGCTGAGGAAAGGATCTTATGGGCCCGCGATATGGCGGAAAAAGATCGGGTTTTGGCTCAGGCGAAAAATGTGCAAGAGGAGTTAGAACGTAAGGCTGTAGCGGAGGCTCAGAAGGTGAGACACGAGTTATCAGCCCAATTGGAAAAATTTCGTGTTGACACTGACTTTGTGTCCCAGGTTCAGGAGCGGTACCAGGATTTGACAGCTGAAGTAGAGGCTTGCCATACCAAGATCCGACTGATGCAAGGAGAGCTGGAGGAGCGTGAAGCAAAATTCAAGGAGATGCAGGATCATTGTGACTCCCTTGTCACCCAGAACAACAAGCTTGCTGCATCGTCGTCTTCAAAGTTAAAGGAGGTGGAGAACGCGCTGGTACAATCCCATGCAGAGATCGATGATTTGACCAGCCAGCTAGCGGCTATGCGGGGAGACAGGAATTGGTTGATAACTAATGGGCTAGTGGGGGCGTTCGAATATCTGCGTGAGTCGTCCCATTTTACTAGCCTGATTGACCGTCTTTCCGCCGCTGCCTACCAATCCGGGCATCATGACGGTGTACTTAAAGGTTACATGGATTGCCAGCAAGTGGAAAGAGTGCCGCCGGATTTCCAAACTATCAAGAATAAGTTACAGGCTGATATGGCGAGTGCTCTTGAAGCGGCGTATACCGAGCCTTTACCGTGTTATGGCGATCTGATGGATAAAGTTAATGAGGATGGAATAGAATCTCTGCGTCTGATGCTGGACCCCGCGGACGAATCTGAAGAAGACTAACTACTCCGTTATGCATTTTGTTGCTTGTTGTGTACTCTTGTTGACACTGTTTGAATTGGGTTTAGTGCCCATTTTCTGTTTTGATTTGACAGTTAAATTAATGCAGATGTCATGATTTCTGACACCGCCGGCTTGTAAAATATGGCTCTGTGACTTGTGATGATTACTTTTAATTAATATATCTGATGTCACCACTGTCAAAACTTTTTAACTATTGCTATAAATTTACCCTTCGTTTCCATTTTTGGTTATGTTTGTGCAATGGAAAGAAAGCGATACAGGCAAAGACTTTCCGAAATCTTTCGGGTGCTTGATGCTGCTGATGGCCTGTTGATGTTACAGCATCCGGTAACAAGATCGATGCTTAGGGGCAGGCGACCCATTCCAAATGCTGCTCCGGTTCGTGCCAACCGAGCATGTCAAAGCCTTGTTATTTTGGATCCTCAACCGGAGGATCCCGGAGTGCAGCTATCGGCTGATGTGCTGACTGGTTTAATTCCGTTGGACCCTGAATGGCGATATCGTCTGACATACCAACGTCAGTCCGGTGGTCGGACGAGGAGGCAGCAGATGGATGGCTCTGGCTCGGTATCCCAAATGGTTGGTGGCTCAGCTGGTCATTTGGCCGTCAACTCTGTGGTGGTGGTGGAGGAAGACGATGGTGATGAGGTGGGGGTGCCTACCCCTGCAGTGGTGATGGCACCCAGCCTTCCTCAATAGGTGTTTATGAACATGTTCTGTATTTTGGTTCCCTTATGTTTGGTTTTTTAAAAACAGGGACAAGTACTTGGTTTTTAATTTTTTGAGATAGGTTATGTATATGTGACGATGCCTATCTATTTTTGGGGCGGTTTATGTATCTATTACCAAGATACCCGCCGTAAGCGCTTGTTGTGGTTACCCTATGACTTATAATGAAAGATATTTCGTGTTTAAGGGTTTTATTTTTACCGGTTAATGCATTCATTGTGCGATGGTAACTTTTGTAGTAGATGAATTTAAATCTTTATTAAACTTGCATTAAGCAAAAAAGGAAAACAGAGAAAAGTCCCGTCACGGGTTACAAGTGTGAGCTGGAGGAGGTGATTAACTCTTGCTGTTAGGAGCAAGGCATTACAAATAGCATTTCTTCAGCTGGGCGATGTTCCAACTGCGCGGGACCGGCGTGCCATCTAGTCGGGACAGGCGATAGGCCCCTTTGCCCAGGTCTTCTTGTATGACATAGGGGCCTTCCCAGTTGGGGCCCAGTTTTCCCGCCGGTTCCATTCGACTTGCTTCATTATCGCGCATGACGTAATCGCCTACCTTGAAACTTAGTTTGGCCACCCGTTTGTTGTAATATTTTTCCAGAGCTTTTTTATATCGCGCCTCGCTGATAGCGGCCGCCTCGCGCCTCTCTTCCAACAAATCTAGGCTCTCTCTCAGCGATTGATCATTGTTGTTGTTTACCTTGAGGCGGCGTAACGACGGCAACCCTGCTTCGGCAGGTATCATCGCCTCCATTCCATAGGTAAGGCTGAATGGGGTTTCGTTGTTGCTAGTCTTGGGCATTGTTCGATGCGCCCAAAGGACATGTGGCAACTCCTCCACCCACGAGCTTCCCTCGTGTCCTAGCCGCTTTTTGATACCCTCTAGCAAGCTCCTGTTCGTCCGCTCCACCTGCCCGTTACCCTGTGGGTGTGCTACCGACGTGAAGATCTGCTGAATGTGGAGGTCGGCGCACCATTCCTGGAAAATTCTATCCGTGAACTGCGTCCCATTGTCACTCACCAGGTAGAGTGGTAAGCCAAACCTGCATACAATGTGTTCCCAGAGAAACTTTTTGGCGTTTTCCGCCGTTATCTTAGCCAAAGGTTTCGCTTCCACCCATTTGGTGAAGTAATCAACCGCCACGATTAAATATCTTAATTTCCCGGGAGCTGGTGGGAAAGGTCCCACGATATCTACAGCCCATTTCTGAAAGGGCCATGCTGATGTCACTGGTACCAGACTATTTTTGGGCCGAATTGTTTGAGGGGCGAACTTCTGACAGCTGAGGCATCGTCGCAATTCTCTGACAGCGTCTTCGTGCATCCCGGGCCAGTAGTACCCCGCGCTATGAATTTTGGCGACCACTGCTCGAGGCCCGGCGTGTATACCGCATATACCCTCATGTATTTCGCTGACGAGGTATTTCGCTTCTACCGGGGAAACACATCGCAGCAGCGGACCCAAATAAGATTTTCGATACAGGACACCATCGTTGACTTCATATTGCAGCACTTTCGTTTGTACCTTTCGTGCTTCGCCCTTGGCGGGGGGTAGCTCGCCTGTTTTAAGAAAAAGTAGGATCGGGGTATACCAACAGGGTTCTTCTATTGTGACAGCGGAAACGCTCCGTGGTTCGATTGAGGGTGTCTGTAATGTTTCAACTTTGACTTCCCTCTCCATGCCGGAGGTGGCGAGTTTGCTTAAGGCGTCCGCTATCTGATTCTTCCCTCTGTGCACGTGGTTAAGTGTGACTTTGTCGAAAGAATTCATGAGCTCTTTGGTTTTTGCCAGGTATTTTGCCATTGCCTCGTCTTTTGCTTCATATGTTTCGTTGACTTGATTGTTGACCAGCAGCGAGTCGACGTACGCGTCTACCCTGGCTGCCCCCATGGATTTTGCCATTCGCAACCCTGCCAGTAACGCCTCGTATTCCGCCTCGTTGTTAGAGCACTCGAAGTCAAAACGTAAGGCGTACATTAGCCTGATTTGGTCCGGACTTATCAGCATCAGACCTGCCCCGGATCCCTTTCCACTGGATGATCCATCTGTGTACAACTTCCAAGTCTGCCTCGCTGTGCTGGTCTCTGGTATATCTTGGATGACCGGGTCCGTAACTATCTCTCCTTCCGGTATTTCGGCTAAGAAATCAGCAATTACTTGCCCCTTAACCGCCGTTCGTTTCTGATATTCGATATCTAGGGCTCCCAGCTCGATAGCCCACTTGGCCAACCTACCCGAGACCTCCGGTTTGTGCAGGACCTGCTGTAGCGGATAGTTAGTTAAGATCTGTACACGGTGTGCCTGAAAGTACCTTCTTAATCGCCTCGTGGCGTGTACCAATGCTAAAACCAGCTTTTCCAGCGTAGGGTAGCGCGTTTCAGGCCCTGCTAATACCCGGCTTATGTAGTATATTGGCGTTTGTTTTCCTTCCCGTTCAACCATGAGCACGGCGCTTACTGCTGTGTGGGCCGCCGCTAGATACATTTTAGCACTTCACCGTGTCTAGGTGCGGTCAGCGTGGGTAGCCTTTCTATGAAGCGTTTCATCTCCTGCAGAGCTCGCTCCGCTTCGCCGGTCCATTTGAAATTTTTTTTGTCGAGGCAATCTTTTAGCGTTTTTATGAATGGCAATGATTTTTCAGCATGCCTTGCTAGGAACCTGTTGATTGCTACCAGTCGTCCATTTAGGGCTTGAGCTTCCTTCAGCGTTCGGGGGGAAGGCATTCGCGATATGGCGGTTATTTTTTCTGGGTTAGCTTTAAAGCCGTCGCGGGTGACTACTACCCCCAGAAATTTCCCCTCTTCCACCCCAAAAGAACACTTTTTTGGGTTCAACTTTATGTTGTACTCTCTGAGCCGCTGGAAAGTTTCCTCTATATCTGCCAACATTTGTTTTTCTTCGCTGCTCTTTATTACCAAGTCGTGTACATAGACTTCCAAGTTTCGCCCGATCTGTGTTTCGAACACTTTGTCCATGAGCCTCTGGTAGGTAGCTCCTGCATTCCGTAGCCCAAAAGGCATTTTGGTGTAACAAAAGATGCCAACGTCAGTGTGGAAGGCTGTTTTCTCTTCATCTTCTTTGGACATTTTGATCTGGTGGTACCCTTTATACGCATCCAAAAAACACTTGTATCGATACGGCACCAGGGAGTCAACCTTTAAATCAATCTCGGGCAACGGGTATGCGTCTTTTGGACACGCCTTGTTCAGATCTTTGAAGTTGATACACATCCGCCATGTGCCGTCGGGTTTCTTAACCATGACCGGGTTAGACACCCAAGTATGGTACTGTGTTTCCCTGAGGATTCCAGCTTCCACTAACTTGCGTACTTCCTTAACGACCGCTGCCCGGCGATCCGGGGCCATGCTGCGTTTACCCTGGGCGACTGGCTTAATGCCTGGGAGCGTGGCGAGTTTATGTTCCGCTTTATCGCGAGGGACTCCCGTCATATCAGCGTGCTCGAAAGCGAAAATGTCTGCGTTTCTTTTTAGCAATTGTTTCAAATCGCTTTTTACTTCTGGGGACAGAGTGTCGCCGATGGTGACCATTTGGTCTGGGTGGCGTGTGCTCAATACCCACCTTTCTGGTCCTGTGGCCCCCGCGGGCCCTTGGCGACATCGTTTGGTATCCAATATTTCTCCAATTCTGTCGCGAAATACGGTAGCAATACCTTGCGGTGTTGGAAACTTCATAAAACCTCTCGCCGTGGAGACTATGGCATCTAACTTTCCCAAGGTGAACCTTCCGATAATCACATTGTGGTATGACTCGGCGCGGACCACGAGGAAAGTTAGTAGTATTGTTCTTTCTTTGGGTGCTTGCCCGAAAGTTACCGGGAAGGTGATTTGACCAATAGGATCCACCTTTTCTCCTGTGAAACCCTTAATAGGAGCATGTACTGATTCGAGCAGCTTTTTATCCTCTGGTTGCATTCTATCGAAGCAATGCTCGTAGATGATATCTTCCGAGCTTCCGGTGTCGACCAGGATTCGCCTCATACGGTAATCTCCTACCGCCGCAGAAATGATTAGGGCGTCCGTGGTGAGATGTAAATCTTCCATTCGTGGTTCGATAGTCATTGTTGCCAACATCCAAGGTTCGAGCATGGAGAAACTCCGCTTCGCCCCTCTTCTTATACCGGCATGAACCATGTTCAACTCGCGCGGCCTTTTTCCTGCCGCCTTATCGTTCTCCTCCTTGACCACGGGCGGGCCCTGCTTGATATCTCGCACTAGGTGTGCTAATTTTCCTGACTTCATGAAATATTCGATCTGTTTCTTAAGCTGGAAACAATCGTTAGTGTCGTGTCCGCTCCCCTTGTGATATTCGCAGTATTTGCTCGTATCTTTGTTCGGGTTGTCTTTTAGTGGTTTTGGTGGATTGAGCCTGAGGTTTTCTGAGGCAAGAATTTCTGCCAGGGTCTTGCTTAGATTGGGATATTCAGACCGAGGTTTTGACGTCTCATTCCTTGAGTAGGAGCTCCGGTGTCTATCATACCGCGAGTCTTTGTTGTTTCGCTGATATCGGTCTCCCCTGTGCTTGCTCTTGGACCCCCGGTTATCTTTTTCCTCCTGGTTCTTCAGGGCTTCTTTCTTTCTGTTAGCCGCGTGGCTGGCCGCTACCGCTTTTTCCTGTATAACGTATACTTTGGCTATCCGCAGTATCTCGTCTATGGTCGGGGGTACCCCGTCCCTTCCGTGCAACGTTCTCAGTAACTCGTCATCATTAACCCCTTGGAGGAAAGCTCCACATGCCAAATCGTTGGTGACGCCTGGTATCGCCAGGCTTTCTTTGTTGAATCTGATGATGAAATTTTCCACCGTCTCATTGTCTCGACGACGGATATGGAGTAGTTCGTTCCTATCTTTTGTGTGTCGGCGCTGTTGACTGAACTGTAGGATGAACTTTGATTCCAAATCTTCAAAACTATCTATTTCACCCGTGGGAAGGCTGTCCCACCATACTCGTGCCGCTCCCACTAAAGTTTGTACGAACATCTTGCACCATAGGGGCATGGGCTAGCAAGCCACTTCACCCGCGCTCTTAAATAAATTAAGATGATCGTCCGGGTCAGTGAGGCCATCGTACTTGCCGACTGTTTGGGGCATCTTCGGTTTTTCTTTGATAGGGGCTTCAGTGATCCTACGCGTGAATTTGGATCGGAATGTTGCATCTACTGGTTTGTACGGCTTGGTTAACTCGTCATCTTCTACATTCACTGGCTGTGTAGGTGGGATGTTCACACCCAGGGCGGGACCTGTTCCTAGACCGGAGTTTTCCAAAGGAGTCAACCGGGGTCTAACCGCATTTTCTCTGTTGTGCACAGGTTCAGTTGGCGCTTGGGTATACATTGGCTGTGGCGTCGGAAAGTTCCACCACGGCGGCATGTAGGCCGCGTATGGCGATTGAGAGCTTCCTTGCGCTGTTCCCTGAGGCGGATAAGCTGTTCCCCCGTATGAGGGTAGATACCCAAAAGGGGGCGCGTAGCAATACCCCGGGAAATACATTTGGTTTCCTGGTGTAACAGGGGCATTCATTACTCCGGTTGGCATGATGACCGGCTGATGAGGTGGGGTAGATAACGCCGCCGTAAGTGCGGCTGAATACAACGGTGGCATTGGATTGGAGACCAACGGTTGGTAGTATTGGGGAGTATTGGTTTCAGATACTAAGATACTGGGACTCGCCGAAGTGATGACTGGAGTGGAGGAAAGGCGCGAAGTCTGTGAGAAGACAGCAGTCCCTGGGGCAGAGGTGCTACCGCCTGTCCCCTCCATCCTCCCAGGTGGTGTTTGTGAGGGCATATAGAGGAAAGGGTTTGTAACCACGGCCTGGGAAGAGACGGTGGTGATATTATCAAACCCCGGTGGCGGCCCTTCTGCCTCGAACTCTGGATCTAACGATCTGGTAACGGCCGGGGACGATAGTGGGGTGGTTCCGCTTCCCGCCCCCAGCGCCAAGTTATTATTTGTCAACCTTTGACCAGCCATGTTCTGATCACTTGCCATGAAGTTCTTTGTTGCTCTTATGGTCCCACGGATGGCGCCAATGAAGAAACACTGACCTTAAC
Source organism: Helianthus annuus (assembly GCF_002127325.2). NCBI lineage: Eukaryota > Viridiplantae > Streptophyta > Magnoliopsida > Asterales > Asteraceae > Helianthus > Helianthus annuus. The sequence goes on from NC_035433.2 coordinate 64,951,820, forward strand.
AACACCAATAGCTTCAATGATTAGTGACTTGAACGAGTGGCTGCAAAACAGAAACACCGTTAGGACTCGTTACAGGAATGGGGTTATTCCTGTAACCACCCTCCGGCGTGAGAATAAGTATTTGTTCTTGGGAGAAGTATATGGGAGGAAGATGTAGGGGAATTAGATGATCATACCTTACGCATTTGTCTCTATTTATAGGTTTTCCATTAGGGTTTCCTTTATTTCAGGATACGTTCCGATAAACTGGAGATTTACACGATCTTCCCAAAAAGTGGGAGATTTAGTTGTACACCTTCCATGTAGATATGGAAGATTCTAGAATAAATCTTTGTATTTATATTAATGTAAAAGGTTGTAACCGGGTCGGGTGACCGATGCGGGTCACACCTCGTCAGGTTGCAACCAAGGGTGCTCCACCAACCTGGTTGTCAACTTTGATTGTTATGAGTTTCTTTTTTAATTTTTTTAATTACTCAAACTTTTTTTTTATTAGTGACCAACCTAACACTAGATCACCAATGAACATAGTCTAAGGGGTACAAACACCCTACCCCCACCCGGACACACACACCACCACAAAACACACTAAAAAAAATGCCTATTTCGGTTAACTTTTTTAATCAAACACCTGTATTGGTAATTATCCCACAGGATAAACACCTATTTTGGTAAGTATCCCACAAAATAAACATGGAACATTCGGCGTCCAGCCGTAAACATTGATTCAAACGAAAACCAACAACATATATCAGAATCCCCCAATTCTCACAAATGCAAAACCCTAATTACACTCATCATCCTCATCATCATCGTCACCTTAATGGCCTCTATATCAACATGCTTCACCATCACACCTACTACCTCCCCTAAACCTTCTTCCATATTCTCCCGCCAATTCAATAACATTTTCCCTACGCACTTTTTCACGTTAACAATTCACCATGGTATCACTAACAACAACAGTAGAAGTTTTGTGTCTGAAATTAGGGCCACTTCTGACTATGCTCCGTCTGCGGTTGCACCGGCGGTGGTCCGGCGGCCGGGGAGGATCATCGAGAGCGATAAGTTACCGGCGGAGGTGAGGAAGCGGACGATGGAGGCTGTGGATAAGTGTGGAAGGAGAGTGACGGTTGGTGACGTGGCAAGCACGGCTGGGATTAAGTTGAATGAAGCTCAAAAGGCGTTACAGGCTATTGCTGCTGATACTAATGGCTTTTTGGAGGTATATTTTCAGCGTTGAAGCCACTGTATACCAATCGAACGAACACAAAGGGCCTTGTTTGTCTTTGTTTGTTTAATTTTAACCGAACAAACGAACGAACACATAAACAAACGGATTTTTTTGTTTTTTTATTTTGGTCAGAAATGTGTAGCAAAAAAAATAAATCCTAAAAGATAATAATTAAATATATTGTAGGAGATTCGTAGCAATTTGCGACGTACTAGTTTCGTAGAAAATGTGTAGGAAGTTGAGTAGGAAATGCGTTGAAAACAGGTTTCCTACGAGCTGTTTTCCTACATCAAGTGTTTGTCATAAATGCGTAGAAAAGCCAGTTTTATGACGCATTTCCTAGGAAAACTGGTGTAAGAAGTTTCAGATTTTCTAGTAGTAAAGTCTCATAAAAATAAGAAGTCCGTAAGAAGGATATTAAACGGACTCGGATTGACCTCATTCAAGGGGCATTGGAACCGTCTTATTACGATGTGAGATATTAGGTTTTTGTTTTTAGATATTTAGGTTGTAGATTTTTAGAAGTTTTGCTTACACCATTGTGTCTTTTTATTTATCATTGTGTCTTCTCTATATTTGCTTCATTGTGTCTTTTTTTGCGAGTCACTGTGTCTTTTTTCCTCGACGTTGTGTTATATTTTGCTCGACATTGTGTCATATTTTGCGATCCTTTGTGTCTTTGTACACTTCTTATATTTAGGAGTCTTTGTAGAATAACTTTATCCACGAAACATAAACAAGCATAAACGGACACCAATTAAAGTAAAAGTGAATTTAAAATTTAAAAATACCATTATTCCTGCATTCAAATGGTTGTTTCTGAAATTGGGCTTAATCTGTGAATTTTTCCCTTAAATTAATGTTGAGGAATAAATAATTTGCATGGACATTTAAATAAACGTAAACGAACAAATATAAATAAATAAACGGACGTAAATGAACACACCGGCCATGTGTTCATGTTCATTTGTTTATTTGTTTAACAGACGAAACAAAAAGTCATGTTCATGTTCGTTCATTTATTAAATGAACAAACCAAAACAAACTTCCCGTCGAACGGTTTACTGAACATTCGGTTCGTTTATAGGCTTAAATATCTTATTTGCTCATTTTCATGATTATGTGAGTAGTGATTTGTTGATGCTTTGGTAATATTCTATGATTCACTTGCATTATATGTCTGTTTTGTATTGATAAACCACACGAGATACTGTATTCATGTAATTATTTCAATAGGTTTCAGATGAAGGTGACATCCTTTATGTGTTCCCAGGAGATTATCGTTCAAAGCTTGCTTCTAAATCACTTTGGATAAAAACAGAACCGTATCTCGAGAAACTAAGGTAGTGTTTGGTATAAGGTAATGGAGGATGGAATGGAATACTTCATTCAAGGCTAATGAAAAAAGAAGTGTTTGGTTGATCATGTGAATGGAATAAGGCATTACATACCCCATTCCATTCCTTCTAAAATTGTTGAAATCTATTCCTGGCCTACCCCCAGCTTTTTTTTCATTCCGTTCAATAACAAAAGGTTGTTTCTCTATTTTGCCCCCTCCTCACCGATTATCCCTCTCCTTCCATCGATGTCGCCATCTTCATAGAGCAGAACGTCACTCCTCTGGAACCCTAAAATTTGCCCAGTTCGTCGTGATTTTCATCATCAGACACGAAATCAGGTAAATTTTTTATTTATTTGTTCAATTCTTGTGATGTTATCATCCCAGACTTTCACGGAATTAATGGTGAACTTTAAACTCTTTACATACTGAATCAATTGGTAATATCATCGATTCATCGGTTCTGTTTTGTGAGTTTTAACCAAAATTGAAGTTTTTGTTGGTATATTTAGTTTTTAATCTTCACCATGATAATTAAATTCATCGGTTTTTTTTTGGGTTTCTGTTGGAAGTAACAAATTAGAAGAAAACACAAAGTAAAGTTTTTTCATTCTTATTCAAGTTATATTACGATTCTTGTTGTTCTGTTTTGATAGTTCATATTTTATATTCTATTTCGGTTCCATGTATTGAATTATCGGTTTTTTTTTGTGAGTTTTAACTAGGGTGCAAACGAGCCGAGCGGCTCGCGAGCTACTCGATATCGGCTCGAGAAAAAGCTCAAAATAAGCCGAGCCTTATCGAGCCCAAGTCGAGCTTGAGCCTAAACGAGACCAATTTTAATATTATATATATATTATACGTATTATTTAATACTGGCGAGCCGAGCTCAATCGAAAAATAGTAGGCTCGAACTATGCCGAGCCCGAGCTTCACAAAATCATGACAAGCCGAGATCGAGCCTAGTCTAGATCGGGCTCGTTTACACCCTAGCGTGGACATATAAATACTAATGTGTGTGTATTTGATTACTGGTTAGACAATTGATTACTGAGAGATGATTTATTGAGGTCTTTTAACATGCTTTTGTTTATGATATGTGTGGATTCTGTATTGCCGAAGTGCTAGTGTTATTTGATATTATTGTATATGGGTGTTTAGACAACTAGTTACACAACTGTTCACTGAGAAATGATTTATTGAGGCCTTACGCTTTTGGTTCAAACTACTGCCACACTTACATTTTGTTTATGATATCTTTTAATATTTAAGAGTTAGGTTTGTTGATTATCACTCATATTAACATTCTAGACATTGAATTCTGACATTCTGTATTGCTTAAGTGCCAGTGTTGTTTGATATAATTAGAGTATACCGTACTGCAGACAACTATATGCACAATTGATCACTGTAAAATGATTTATTGAGGTCTTATAACATAACATGCTTTTGTTTCAAACAACTACCACATTTGCACAAACGAGTGATATTGGATAACAATTGCCTAATTTAATAGACTTGAAAGTAATTGAAGTCTATGTTCTTTTGAATGGTTCTTCTACTTGAATTATTTTCTTTCACTGCTAGTTCTTCAGCCAATTCCTTTCCACTTTAACCCATAACCAGCTAAGTAGTTAGCCACTAACTCCATCGAATTGAATAAATATATAAATACTAATGTTTGTGTATTTGAATTATTTTCTTTCGCTGCTAGTTCTGAATTCTCTAATGGGTCAAACTTGGTTTGTTTTCTATATATTTTTTTTCCATTCGTTGAGTAGCTTGAAAGAGTCGGAAGAAATAATTGGTGCGGAGATTAGGGAGGCTATAAATACTTTCAATAGTGTTTTTGGAACTGAGAGCAATAGGGAGGAACTATGTAACAATCTTTTTGCGGAGATGAACAAAGTTGTGGGTTTGACTACTCGTGAATGTGACAAGGTTGTATGTAAGCTCGCACAAAATGAAGAGTTGATGGTAATCTTTTTTAAGGTTGATGAAGAACGCAAATTTGGATGGGTAAAGACTATGCTTGAAGATATTGCTTGACGTGATATACGATGACTTTTGGATTATTTTTAATTTTTTTTTATTTTGCAGATCTTGGATGATTTTTAATTATTTTGGTTGAAAACTTTTGAATATATTTTGAATTATGTTAGTTAAATATATATATTCTATTTCTCATAATATATATTTATTATAATTTTTAATGGAAAATTTTGTGAAAACTAGTAATTTTTCTTTATTTTTAGACAAGGGTATTGATGTCATTTTCAATGAATTGTATTCCATTCATTCGTCCTTTTTCGCATACCAAACAACACAAAGTAATGTATCATTCCATTCTCATAGGTTAACCAAACATGACCATGGAATGGTAATGACCCATTCCATTCCCTTGCCCATTCCATTCCTTTGCTCATTCCATTCACTCGTCCATTCCATTACCGCATACCTCAGATTGCTGCCTAAACATGTAATATTCAAATGTTTAGTGCTTGACAAATCTGACAATTTAAGGAATAAGCAACTAGTGGATAAAATGTCCAAAAATGACAACTTTTTGGAAAAAAGAAGAAACATGTTAGTTGATGGTTCTAATGATGTTTGTGGGTCAAAACTGATAAGTTTAATTCCTAGAGTTATGCAGTCAAAGCCAAAGTTAAATAAAACAATCAAGGTCTACGCATAGTGGTTAATGTTAATCCGGTTATTTATTTATTTTATTTTTTTTTGGGAAAATCACGAAAATGGACAACTTTTCCACTTTACGAAAATGAACATGCTTCGCGTCTATGGTAGCCTCAGGTCCTGACTATTGCGTCTAAGGTAGAGTTTGTGTCTAAGATTCAAAGGTTGCGTCTTAGATTCAAAGTTTGCGTCTAAGATTATACCAACTTTATTTTCTTTTACACCACCATTTTTAAATGGGCATAACTTTTTTATACCATAGTATTTTATATAAAAAAATACACCAAATTAAAGATAATAAAATTTTCTTTAATTTGGTGTAAACTTTTTTTTTTTAAATATTAACGTATGTAAAAGTTGTTCTCATTTGAAAATCGTGGTGGAAAAGTAAAAAAAAAAAAGCCTAAGGATGATGACACGTGTCAACTTCTTATTCGCTAGAATTCATGAGTCTATGGTATGTAGACGTAATAGTCAGGGAATGAGGCTACCATAGACGCGAAACATGTTCATTTTCGTAAAATGTCCATTTTCATGATTTTCACTTTTTTATGATCAGGAGTTGTTTATGTATTTCTATAAATAGCTGGTAGGATTAAGTTGCAAGAAGTACTAGTTTTCCCTTCATGTTCTCTCAATAAAACTAATATGTGTTGACTGCTTAATTTACTGATTTTTCGGTTGCATTTCTTTGACCAAATCGTCTAACACTAATAATTTGAATAAGAGTCTTCTCGGAGCAAGTAATTTTTCTTCACCTTTTTGATAATCGGTATTTTGCACCTTGTATGGAAGTTATTTTCCAAAACTGATTATATGATAGATAGTCTCAAGCAGAATCTTTTGATCCAAACAACAAAAAGTGATTACTGTGACTTCAAGTCGCAATAGTCAAAGAAGCAGTTTTTTTTTTTTTTTTTTTGAACGGCGACAATGATTTTATGTCAAAGAGCTAGTGGGGGACTAGCAGGAAAACCCCCATACAAACCCAGGCCAAACACAGCCACCCAAAAGATTCGAACAAAACAGAAGAAAAGAAACATGCTACCCCCAACCCACATACATTGTCTACAACCCAAAAAAAAAACGGATTAGTGCACCATCTGTGCCAACCAATTTTTAGCGATTTTGTCCTTTGTTTTAACCGTTCAAAAGGTAAGAGCTGGATGTCTTCAAAAAGCCTTTCTACCCTACACATCTTGGACTTGAAAACTTTATCTTTACGGTTCCTCCATATGCACCATAATGCCGCATAAATGATGACCCCAAACACCTTCCTTTCCATTCTAGGGAGACCATTGTTCCTTTCACTTTTTAAAAGGTCGGAGACAGACTTAGTTGTTCCCAAGTTGAGTCCGGACCAGTTACTTATTAACCGCCAAAGATTTTTCGCATAAACACAATCTATGAAAAAGTGATCGAGACCTTCTAAATCGAGGCTGCATATCGAGCATAACAAGGACGGGATGTGCATCCCTCTAGACGCCAGCTTTAAGGAAACTGGAATCCGGTGCCGTGAAAGTCTCCAAATGAAGCATTTGACTCTAAGGGTATGTTTGACAAAAGTAGCTGGTGGCTGGTAGCTGGAAGCTGGTAGCTGGTGGCTGGAAGCTGGTAGCTGTAGCTGGTAGCTAGTAGCTGTAGCTGGTAGCTAGTAGCTGTAGCTGGTAGCTAGTAGCTGTAGCTTTTTAGATATATTTGGTGTTTGGTAGAGTAGCTGGAGCTTTTAATAAAATGTATAAAATGACCAAAATGGACAAAACTAAAAATATAGAAAGTTGGTGCATTAAAAAGTTCCTTATTTTTAGTGGTTAAAATAGTCATTTTATCCCTAAAAGCTTGTAGCTCCTTCTAAACGCTACTAGTAGTAGCGTTCAACCAAAAGCTTCAAGCTCCTAACCTAAAAGCTTAAAGCTCCTTCAACCAAACAAGACTTTTTATTGAGTAGGAGTTTTTTCTTAAAAGCTTAAAGCTAGAAGCTCCTAAAAGCTCCATGCCAAACATACCCTAAGTGGAGACCATGGAGACTAGTTAACATTACTTCTTGATCTGGAACTTCATTTCTCAACAACCATTTTCTGCAGGAAGAAGTTGTGTAATAACGAAGTTGTGTAATAACGACTCGGATCTTTAAGCCAGACCCAACTGTCCGACCCACTACCAAACGGGTAAGCACTTAAAAGATCTTGCAATTCTGAAACTTCATGTGAGAGATGCCTAGCAGCTCTAGCCGATATCCACTGCCAATTAAAAGCTGAAAGTGACCCGTTACTTATAGATAGCCGCTGCATAATTGAACATCTTTTGACCCGCTCAATATCATATAGTCCGGGGAAGAGACGCTGAAGGGGAATCAGGCCAAGCCAAGGATGGGACCAGAAACTGATGTTTGAGCAGTCCCCCACCGAAACTCGCATGACTGAGTTCAGACTTCAGATTAGAATCAATGTTACTCAAGACCGAGGAGTTGATATGACACCAAAGATCCAAACGAGAGCACTTGAAAATGTCTTCCATTGAACTGCAGGATACATTATGAATGTGTTTAACAACCGCACCCCACTGATTTTCAGACTCGGTTAAAGCCCTCCATTTCCATTTAGCAAGTAATGCAAGGTTAAGAGTCCTAAGAGAGTTAACTCCCAAACCTCCCTTATTTTTTGGTTTAAGCACCTTCTCCCAGCGAACCCAGCTGATTTTGTTGTTAGACAGGCTGCCACCCCATAAAAATTTCCTCCTTATACTATCCAAAGACTTGATAACTTTGGTAGGGGCCTTGAACATGGAGAGGAACTATAATGGTAGGCTGGTTAGCACAAGTTTGACCAAGTGTAAGGCGACCACCGAAGGTTAAGGACTTGGCTTTCCAGCTATTAAGCTTGTTTTTGAACTTAATCACAACCGGGTCCCATTTTTGGCGTACTTCATGTTTGCTCCTTGAGGGAACCCCAAGTGTTTAATAGGGAAAAACTCTCTCTTACAACTCATAATATTTGCAAAGTGAAGACTTTCATCCCAGTGGCACCCAACCCCACTAAGCTACTTTTGTGAAAGTTTATTTTGAGCCTCGACATAAGGTAGAAAATCCTAAGAATCCGTTTAAGATTCTTAAGATTATCAATATCCCATTCACCCACAAACATCACATCATCCGTGTACAAAGAAGCAGTTACGTAATGCAAATCCAAACATCCCCTAAGGTAGCGTTCGTTTCATGGAATGGAATGGAATGGAATTAGGAAGTTTTTCTTTGTAAAATTGATCTTGGTTGGGGGAGGGAGGAATTTGAAATCCTTCACTCTAATGAAATTTGTGACTATGTCAACATTCCTTAGAAATCCTTCACTCTAATGAAGGAATGGAATGGAATGTTGAAATAGTCACAAATTTCATTGATTAAAGAAATTCATTGGATTTCAAATTCCTCCCTCCCCAAACCAAGATCAATTTTACAAAGAAAAGCTTCCCAATTCCATCCCATTCCATTCCATGAAACGAACGCTACCTAAGTACTCTATATATTTGAATCTATGTTTGTGATGATAGTTAGGGATCAGTTATCCAATATGATGCCTAAGACTTAGGGGTGTTCAAGAACGGGTTATCCGGTTTTCGGATTTTCGAACCCGTATCCTAAATTTCGGATATCCGAAATTTCGAATACGGATATGGATTCGGATATATTCAAACAGATACCCGAATTTATAAAAAAAATCAAAAAGTTTGTTTCGTGTATAGGTTAAAACTCAAATTGTATTCGATTATCCAAATTTCCAACATTGAAAACAAAAAAAAGTTCATAATCCACATTCGAATCCGATTGTTTAATATTTTCTTTCTATATATAAACGAAACATATGTGTGTGTGTATATATATATATATATATTTACTATTTCTTTTCGATATCGGATAATCGGATAATCTGATTATCCGAAATTTTTAGAAATTCATATCCGAATCCGAAAATTCGGATTATCTGGTTTTTGGATATCCGCATTGTCGGATATCCAAAATTTCGGATACGGATTTTCGGATACTTATTGTTGCAAATTATATTCATCATTCATCATATGGCTTTCGGTTCTCTGGAGCTATCGTTGCAAATTAATTTTACGTGGATCTATAATTAAGTGTTTATTGTAGGATTCAAAATAAGAATAAACAATGTAGGACTTTGTAAAGTCTATAGATTTGTTGGTTCTATGCAAACACTTATTATTTTAATTAATAGTGCAACTAACTTTTTTTTTTTTATCATGAACTCCATATCAAACGGGCTCGTCTTCGGACCAGCTCCCTATCATCTTTGGGCCTAATGGCCCTTGTTGTCCCTTCAAATCATCGGGAAGCGATTGTAAAGCTTTAACAACTACCCCCTTCATAGTGATTGGCGAAGTTGCTGTTATCTTCTCTACCTCATCGAAAAAAGCATACGTACTCTTGGGACCCATCTCTCCTGGTAGTTTAACCATGGTTCTTCCATCATTGCTTTGAAGTGATCAATATAAGCAATGTCCACTGCTGATGCTAGGGGTGTTCAAAAATGATAGACCATATAATTAAGTTAAAGATTAGTTTTATATATCATTATATTTAGTGGTACTAAAGTGTATTCTATATATATGACATTCCTGTAATCATTATTTAAAATTAATAATACAATCTTTACGTTCTATTATGGCATCAGAGCCATTCTAACCCTACCCAAACCCTACTGCCCGTCGCAGCTCCTTCTCTCTAAACTTGCTGCCGTCACGCAATTCTGTTTTTTTTTTAAACCTCTGATCATCTTCTAAACCAATTCCAGCCCTGAACCGACCCTTTCCAGCCCTCCTTTCAGCCCTGAAACAACCTGTTCCACCTCAATTCCTACTACCTCACAGTCCTCAGCTCACATTTCCTCTTCACCACCACGTACCCGTCCGCCTAATCTTCGCCAAAATCCTAAGCCAACCATTCGGTATGATCCTTCAGCTTACCATGTCTCTACAAATTCTTCCGAGTCTATTGAACCTTCCTTTTTTACTATCGCCAACAAATCACCGGAATGGCGCCAGGCCTGGCTGAAGAGTTTGACGCTCTTGTTCGGAACGGGACATGGTCTCTTGTTCCCCGTGTTGCGAATACTAATGTTATTGATTCAAAATGGGTTTACATGATCAAAAAGGATGCACATGGAAAGGTCACTCGTTACAAAGCAAGACTCGTTGCCAAAGGTTTTAACCAAAAACCCGGTGTTGATTACCAAGAGACCTTCAGTCCTGTTGTCAAAGCAACAACAATATGGGTTCTTTTGTCTCTTGCTGTGACAAATCAGTGGTCTGTCTCTCAGACAGTTAGACGTTCAAAATGCCTTCCTTCACGGTGATCTAAAGGAAACTGTCTACCTACAACAACCACAGGGTTCGTTGATAATTCTAAACCCGATCATGTTTGCTTGCTGCATAAATCTCTTTATGGCCTGAAACAGGCACCACGAGCATGGTTTGAACGTCTTAGCAGCACCCTACATCATATGGGCTTTACCGGTTCTAAAACGGATCCTTCACTTTTTATACTTAAAGCCCGTGGGACCTTGGTCTACGTTTTGGCCTATGTCGATGACATTATAGTTACAGGGAACAACACAACAACTATCAATGATGTCATTGCAGCATTAGGCACATCATTTGCAGTAAAAGATCTGGGGGGCTTGCATTATTTTCTGGGTATTGTGGTTATTCGTCATGGCAGCAACTTAATCCTTTCTCAGCGGAAATACATTTCTGACTTGATTCACAAAGCTGGGTTATCCGAATGCAAACCAGTTCCTTCTCCTATGAGCACATCTCAGCTTCTCACCCTCGGTGACAGCCAACTTCTTGCTGATCCAACCAAGTATCGACAAATTGTGGGTGCTCTTCAGTATGCATCATTATCTAGACCTGACATCACTTTTGCAGTAAACAAAGTGTGTCAGTTCATGCAAACTCCCACAGAAAACCACTGGTCGGCTGTTAAACGGATCCTGCGGTATCTCAAAGGTACCTCTCATTTTGGTCTGTTTATTCGTCATGACTCTGCCTCTACTCTTCATGCCTTCACTGATGTCAACTGGAACACCACTTTGCGAGCTTTTTCTGATGCTGATTGGGCCGGCTGTCCAGATGATCGCCGGTCCACGGGGGGTTTGCCATATACTTGGGCTCCAATCTTATATCATGGAATGCTCGGAAACAGCGTACGGTGTCACGTTCTTCTACTGAATCTGAATATAAAGCTCTAGCAGACACTGTTGCTGAATTAACATGGCTAGAGGCCCTTCTACATGAACTCGGTATCATCTCTAAGATTACACCTACACTCTGGTGTGATAATCTAGGTGCCACGTATTTGTCCGCTAATCCTGTGTTCCATGCTCGCACAAAACATGTTAGAGTGTGATTATCACTTTGTTCGCGAGAAAGTTGCCCAGGGAAAACTTCAGGTCAAGTTTATCTCCACACATGATCAAATAGCCGACGTTTTCACCAAGCCGCTACCGTCTCAAAGGTTTCTAATGTTGAAGTCCAAGTTGCAGGTCGTTCCCCGCCCTCCAATGTTTTAAAAACCGGTTTTTAAATCAAACCGGATTAGCCTAAAAAATGGTTCAACCGGTTGAACCAGGTTGTACCGGACGTTTCAATCGGGTTGACGAATTAACTCTATAATTTCATAAATTACAACATTAACTCAAAAGTTAATAAAAAAATGCAGGATTACATATTAAAAGATGATCCAAAAGTAAATCCATAATAAAAAATAATCCAAAAGATAATAGAAAATTATTCAATTTTCCAACAAGCTCTTTAAAATGAAAATGTATGATATGTTTAAGTCATTTGAGTGTTGAATAGATCAACTATTTTCGTTTCATACAATATTAAATAAGAACTTTTAGTTACGAATAATCATAATATATAAAATTACGTAAGATAAGTAACATATATAATAAAAATAAGTAACAATCCAAACTAAAATAACATTGGGCCGGTACCGGTATTACGTTTCAAACCGGTATACCGGATTTTACCGCCGGTACAAACCTTATACCGTTTCACTTATTTACCGGGGTGTCTCGTACCGGATTTACATCTGAAAACGGTAATACCGGTAACCGGCCGGTATTCACCGGTTTTTAAAACATTGCCGCCCTCAACTTGCGGGGGGATGATAGACCATAAATTAAGTTAAAGATTAGTTTTATATATCATTATATTTAGTGGTGCTAAAGTGTATCTTTATGTTCTATATATATGACATTCCTGTAATCATTATTTAAAATTAATACTACAATCTTTACGTTCTATTAAAAAATATCCATATGCGATCCGAACTATCCTAATCCAAACTTTCGGATATCCGAATTTTCGGATTCGGATAGTGATTTTAAATTTTTTTGGATATTTCAGACTCCAAAATATCCGAAAATTTAATTTTTATTGGATATCCGAAAATATTTGAAAAAAATATATCTGAATATCCGAAACTATCTGAAATATCTGGTTCTGAATATTAAATTAAATAAAAAATTGGATATTCGGATATCCGAATCACTATCCGGTCGGATATCCGTATTTATTCGGATACGAATTCCGATAGTGAAATCAAGTATCCGTAAATTTCGGATATCCGGTTTTGAACACCCCAAGCTGATGCAAGATCCATCACGTTGCTGCTACTTGTAGCATCCTCCCTAACACCAAACTCGAAGATGCTTTTCCCGGTGAGAAGCTTTGGTCTACTAGAAATGTTCTACCGATATGCATCACCAAAAAGCTGCATGTCGCTTGCATCAAGCTCGCCGGCCAAGTGGGCTTTAGACGTTGGAGTTGCGTAATGGGAATGGCAATGTAAAGCTGCCTACACCACCGGCGTCTACTCCCAACGAGCTCGAATTCTTCAGGGGCCAACCATTGTCCCTTTGAATTTTGAGATAAGTATACCTCCTTTAAAAGGGCCACTAACATTATCAATCCGTAAAGTGATATGCTCCCAATCTCAAACGTGCTCCCCTATCATGCCTAGGTTGATGGTGAAAGGCCCGATTTGGAACTTCGCACCCCCATTGAAAGGGTAGAACATCCATATCCGAAACCAAAATATCCGAAAATCCGAAATTTCCGAAAACCTGATAATCCGAATTTTTGGATCCGGATACGAATTTCTAAAAATTTCAGATAATTGGATTATCTGATATCCGAAAACTAAAAAGAAATAGTAAATATATATTATATTAATGAGTACTATGTTTAGTTTAAATGTCTAAAAAATAGTAATTAATTGGATTCGAATGTTGATTATGAATCTTTTTTTTTTTGGTTTTCAATGTTGGAAATTTGGATAATCGAACAGGTTGAGTTTTAACCTATGCACGAAACGGATGTTTTTTTGTTTACAAATTCGGATATCCGTTTAAATATCCGAATCCGTATACGAAATTCCGGATACGGGTTTGGATATTAATATTCACTATTCGAAATTTTCGGATATACGATCTTGAACACTCCTATTAAAACTTGCTATTACAAACCCAATGTGATTTTACAGTCCGGTGCTCAATACTTGGTCAGGGTTACTTTTGGAACAGCACTAATTGCTTCCATTCTTATTGTGTTCACAACAATCATTGCTATTCTCACTAGTAGGTAACTGATCTTCTCTTTTGTGTTTTTTCATAGTATGCTATTATTGTTTATAATAATTATGTTGTATATTTTTATAATCATTGGTTTTCGATTGACACGGTTAAAATATTACTTACAGTGACAGTGATAATGGTGGAAGTTTCTTCGACTTGCTATTTAGTCCATCTGATTTGTTTTGGTAACCTTCATTTCATAGTTTTTGTATTTTTTTTAATCCGTTTTGTAATTTCTGTTCATGTAAACTACACTAAGAGCATTTCACAGAAATGTGATATGATCATATGATGATATGCTTCTTGTTTAGGTATTGGGATCCATATTACCATCGGAGGCAATTTCAAAACAAACATCGTGTAATGAGTTTCGTTGAACCTGTAAGTTCAAAATAGTACTTTGTATTTCATTTATGCTAATCATTTGCTGACGTGGACGACCAAGTAGTACATTTATCGATCTTTTGTAGGTATTTTCATTTGTGTTTGGTGACGGTGATCCAAATGAAGGTATTGAAGAACAGAGGTGGAAGATGGTAATAATTGAGCACTAATCTAGCGGTCCATTACTTTCAATGCTTTTTCTCTTTTATGAAGTTCTGTATTTTAATGTCATATCTTATTATATTTGTACTCATATCTTACTATTGCAGATCGGTCAGTACATTGGATCAAATGACGGTGTTGTTACAGCCGAGGAACTTGCTCCATATCTTGATGTAGATACTGCTGTGAAGACGGTACAACTTTATGAATTAGTGAATTACTTCTTAGTTTTTTCTATATATTTAGAAAATGCTTATAATTTTATTTTACTGCAGGATGATGACTCATACATACTACCTGTTCTTCTGCGTTTTGATGGTCAACCACAAGTGGATAAAGAGGTGCGTTACTAGATGAATGATCATCAATTATTACTATCTGTAATAAAAGAATACTATGTATAACTTTTAGATATATATTGTATCTTTTGTCAGCAATATCGTGTGTGCATTTTCTTATTATGTCGTTTGTTGATATATTTTGGGTTGACGTGAAATATCTGATTTTTTTTTTCTAATCTGATCTGAATCCAGGGGAATATCTTGTATCGGTTTCCATCACTTCAACGTACAGCTGCTTCCAAAAAGAGGAATCCAAAGGAACTGGAGGAAATATTTAAGGAACGTGTTGGAGGGCCTCACAAGTTCTTTAAGGAAAATAAATGGGAACTCAGGTCTTAATAACTTTCTAATTTTTTTTCCATATTTTGTAAAGGGGGGGGGGGGTGATTTTTGAAATGGATCATTTTTTTAGCCTGCTGAACGGGCCATGTTAGTTAAACCGCAAAAATTTCTTTTCTTAAAAATGAAAAATTGTTGCAGTAATCTGAATATGCAAATAAAATGTTTTAGGACGTTGTATCCTGTAAAATTGTAAGCATAAAATTTGACTTCGGAGTTCGGATGACGTTTGAGTATCCACTTCATTATGACACAGGTTCCCCTTGTGGCTAATTTGACCCAGTTGAGATAAAACACAACCCGCGAATAATTTGTTTGCATTCACCTTTTTTGACACATGTTGTTGCTCACCATGCAGTAAAACTTCCTATAAAGAGAGGGCCGTGATTGGTGGTTTGGGCGGGCTCAATCTGTTTGGGGTGATTGCTCTTAGTGCCATGTTGAAGTAATAATCTTTTTATTTATATATATATACAGTCATATAATTATATCTCTTTAAATCTCTTAACTTCTTTTATATGGCTGTATATGAAGGACTGTAAAAATTGTTGAACCAGGCCCCTTCATTTCGTTTGTATATAAAATACTCCCTCTTCTTCAGGTATGCGGGGAACAAGTCAATTTGGGTTATGTTTTCTTGTTAACGAGCCGAACATATGATTTTTTTTTTTTTCGTTTTTTTTCACAGTTTTATGCTGTCGGTTTTTTTGCTATTCCTTCGGCCCGATGGTTTCTTATTCGAAAAAGAAATGCTGAAATAGAAAAAAGGAACCGCGCTAGAGAGCTTCGTGCACAAGCACTTCAATTGCCGGATGTTGCTCTCAGACAAAAGGTATGTGTAAAGCCTTTATTTATCGTCATTATTTACTGATTACTAATGCCATTGATCTGGCCATAATTATTTATTTAAGTTTGTTGGTGACATTAGCAAATAATTTAATATTAAAAGAGATTATATATCAAAATACTTTTTCTAATCAAAATGATAGTATAAAAGATAAAAATAGGCTACCTGTCTTATATATACCTCACAACTTTACCATCAATTGTTGAACTTGAAGTCTCGAACGCAACCCATATATTTATTCGTGTCACTGTTGATGACATTAACAACACACTTAAAATCATGTAACCGGAGCATGTGTCGTTTAACTTTTTTATTGAAATGAGTCAATCGGGTTGTAATGAAGCTGTCAACATGCTAAACTGGGTGGAGTTTTATAAAAATGGGTTAGACGGGTCGTAAATGGGTTGGCGGATCAACCTGTTTAACTGAACGGGTATAACAAGTCACCCTGTCCATTACCCATGCAGATTCTGTATTAAACGGGATAGATATGACAACTGGAATTGTCACCCCTAGTTTTGACCCATTACCCAACGTGATCAACCTCTTTTTTAGTTGTTTGCTACTCACCGATCAATTTTCATGTTGAAATGTCCATTAGATAAATCGATTTCTGTACACTCTATACAGATTCTGAGTGCTCAAGACATGTCTGAAAGGACCGTGATTGACCAATATCGGATTGTGTATACTACTGATCAAGACGTGTCTGAACAAGACTATGACAAGCACGAGTGGGATATGAGATTCAAAGATGCACAATAGCCTGGTTTGTAGATTTATAGAGGGTGTATATATTGTGTAGTCGGTTTTTAATTTCAATGATTTTTGTACGGGTAATCACTTACTTTTTAGGTAATATGGTGAAGAACTGAAGATTTCATTAAGAATGTCTCCTGTTATGGTGATATGGTGGAAGTGTTTTCGCATTCCACCAAGGCTCAAACCATAAGCCTATATAACAAATGAGGGCTCATCTGTCTGTCTCACTTTGGCAATTGAGGTACAGAATTACATATACACAAATGCCAATGTTAAAAGTAGAAGATAATGATATCTTTCTTTGCAATTCAGATATAAAAGTTGTATGTAGATTGGAGAATCATACAAATTAACAGATTATGTAGTTAAAGCTAGCGGTGTTAAATGGGTGGGGTTGTTGGCTAAATCCGAACATTATATGAACCAGAAACTAGCGTTTGATACATAAACACGAACATTATACTGCTTTTCATAGGTTAACACAGTGGCTACAAGTCCTTTAACCTATTTTTTTGTATTTTTCTTTTTGTATATTTATATAATGTTAATTTAAAAGATTTATGTGTATTGTTGTTGGACTTTTTGCTTTGTTGGTTTTCCTTGCTTTAAGTGGGTTATTCCTTTGCTTTTTGGGTTTGTACTTTTAAAGTCATTGGGGGCTTTAAAAGGGTAAGCCTCTCACCAAACTCCTTTTCTCTTGCTTTCTTTTTACCGGCGCCATCTCTGGCGATTCTCCGGCAAACTTAGGTCCTTCAACTTTTCCTCTTCGTTGACGTAGTTCATTTTACGATGTCAATTGTCCGTACGAATTTTGTCTACGTTTGTTGTCGTTCTTTTATGGTTACGTTTGGTTTACCCTTTTTGTTCTTGCATAATACTTTGGGTTTGTTTTTGTTAATGTTTTAATTTTATGATTTCGATTGTGTTATGAATTTTGTCTGTGTTTGCTGTTCTTTTTTTTGTATTGGCGTTTGGGGTAACAGATGTGTATGCTACGTTCTGTTTTTAGACTACGATTAGTGATGTTGGGTTTTGTGTTTACTGATTACTTTTGACGCTTGGCTATGTTACATTTTGTTTTTTTTGGGCTAGGATTCTTTCTGTTGGGTTTTGGGTTAAACAATTGCTTTTGACGGTTCGCCTCCGATGTTGCCTTTGATGTTGTTTTGTTGTTTTAATTTGTGTTTTAAGATGCGATCATATAGTTGCATTTGTTCGAAAGTTGTTGGATTTTGTGTGTTTAATGTTGTTTTGTTGATGATGATTACTGTATAGTTTTCCGAGACTGTTTATACATGCATTTACTTACTTTTTTGTTAATTGTGTGTCTTTCAATGTTGTTTGATTTTGGTTTTTTCAGTTTGGTCTGGTCTCTGATGATGACTTTTTGGTTATGAGATGTCGTTGGCAGTTTCCTTTTCGGTCTATGATGCGATGCTGAGACATTTGTTTGCTTGTGTGTTCAGTTGTGTTCGGTCGGTGAGGATGACATTTAAGTTGTCCGAGACCGATTGCACTTTAATTTTGGATATATTTTGTTGATTATTGCAGACTGTTTGTGTGTTGGTCAGTGCTCAGTTTTTGTGGATATTTTTGTTGTGTGAGGCTGTTTACGATGTTCGTTTTGGTCTATGATGTTGTGCTGAGACCATTGTTATTGAATATTCCTTGAGTTGGTTATTTGGTATGCCAGAATAAGCTTTTCTTGCTGTACAGAACATCTTGGTAATTAACATTATATTGATATTGTGGCTTTTCATATTAGTATGGTGTTCTTTGGGTCTATGATGCTATGCTATGACCGGTTGTAAGCGTTTAACATGTTTTTATTTAGCTGTTAAATTCTTACAAGTTTATAACATTTGTGTTGGTTGTTTTGGTATTGTTTGTTTCACTCTCATTTTGACTTCGTACACGTTTATCATACCCATGTTGTTTCTTCTCAGCTGTTTGTTTAACGATTTATGTGGTTGATGATGCTCTTAGCTTTTCGGTTTGCGTGAGGGTTGATGCTTTGATGTTCCTTTTGTTGTTTTAAGGCAGCGTATGTACATTTTATGTTGTTGACGTGTTTTTTTTTTAAACGAACTATCATTACCAAACCGTGACGTAATTTGTTGAGGCTGTGAAGATTATTTTATCTAGGCATGACAACCAAAGTGGCTTCAACGAAGCCGACGGTTGCAACTGATAGTTTGAGCCTTAAAATCTATGTTATACACTGTTAATTACTAACATTTTGGTGCATTGTGGATTGTGCCTTTACCTTTGTTCGTTTTCCTTGCTTTAGTGACTTGATCCTTTTGTTTTTTCAGTTTGTGCCATTTGAGTTTGTGGGGGCTTATGGTGTGTTCATGGGTGTGACTTTAGCTTTGTTGCTTTGCCATACACTTGTTGAGTCTAACCTACAGTATCACTTCATTTTTGGTTCTTGCTTTACGTTTACTTTACTTGGCACGATTTATGATTATTTGATGTGCATCACTTCATGTTTGGTTCTTGCTTCATGTTTACTTGGCACGGTTTTTGATTATTTGATGTGCATATTTGTAGTAGGATGTCTTCTTCACGCATGGACAATACGGTTAAACAACAGTTTGAGAGACTTTTAAGGCACGTTATCGAATCAGATCGATTGCTGTCCGGGAAGCTTGACGACTTAACCCGGGGGGGGGGGGGAGGGGGGGTTGCTAACATACGCGAGAAACAAGCGGAGACGCGCTTTATGCACGCTACAAAGGCCAAAAGGATGCTGAAGTCTAGCTTTAACATTACTTCGTAACGTGAACGTAAAATTGATTGTAAATTTTGTATGTCGTACAATCAATGATTTTGTTATTAAACTTAATATTCTAGTTTGTATGTTTTTAGGTTGTATATTTCCAATCGTATTAATATGTAACAACAATTTTGCAGCCTTATGAAAGTCCCCCTGGATCAATGACAAACATAAACACTGCACTTGAGCTAGACGTAAAACAACAAAGATAGAAGAAAGTGTAGAATAAGAAACTCTTTATTCAATCAATCATCACAAATTTACATAACTGAAAGAGTATACATCCTCTACAAGCTGATTTAGGTCACAGAGACCTAAACCCTAGCTTTCTCTCTCTAAAAGTTCACTAAGAACCAAAAAGTTGCTTAATCTAACCTACACACGCTATAGGCTAGTGCACAAACCCGGAAAAAACACATTGTCCGGGATACAATACAAGTAATACGAAATTCATCACATGCTCCGAACAATTAAATAACCCGCAACTACATAAGTATCCGGGTTTCGTCCCTTTTCCGGATTACATAAATTCGAACAAGGTGACAAACTCGAAACAAAGTGACAAACTCGGAACCCATTATTTCGAGTTAACCTTGTACTACCGACTCCGTACACCTTCTATGCTTTTGACTTGGTTTGACTAGAATTGATAAAGCCATAGTTACTCGGCAGGAACTGCACTTACAGACTTACCCTTAACTATTGCTATCAGTTATGTTTGACACTGATAATCTTTAGTCACAAGATACTGCACTTACACTTTATATTACTTTGCAAGTTCTTACATTGTAAAAATTCAATCTTAAGAATTGTAATTATGGAACTTAATGTAGGCTTACCCCATATTTTTTGGTGGGTGTTTTGCGCTTTGGGGATAACATTTTACTATACGCAAATTCAGTACTTTCTTTTACCTTATGGCTTATGCTACATCTTTGTTAACAGATAGTACATGACTTATTTAGATTTCGTGACGCATGGCGGATGGATCCAAATACTAGTTATAATTATGAAGTGACATAAAAATACCAACACATATAATATAACTATGCTTAAACTCTAAAACTCATTTCTTTATTTTTTGAATTTTGACATAACCAACTTATTAACCATAGAATGTCAGGTCAACCTGAATGCGACCCGATTAGCTAAAGGTATTCACGAATCTGAACTTGTTTAAACTCATCTTGAATCGAATTTTTTGCGAGCCTATCGCAGATTAGAGGTTTACAAATCAGTTAATTTCAGTAACGGTTCGGTTAAGCGAACCATTGGTTATTTAGAAAAGGTTAATGCTTTAACCGGTTTGGTTAATAACCTTTTTTTGCTTTTCAGCTGTTCACTTTAATCAATGGTTTTTTCCTCTTCTTTTTATTTTTCGTTTTCTTTTCCGGTGAACCGGTTAGTTGGTTAGAAGCCATTTTATAACCGGTTACACTACTATATATCACCAACCGGTTGGGAACCGACGGTTAAAATTTACTACGAACAGTTTACCACTCTAACGTTTATTAACCGATTTAGTTTTCGATCAATAACCCGTTCTGGTTAACAAACCGGTTATTATGTACACATCTATCTCAAATAACTCGATATCATAATAAATAGTTTAAAATAGTGTGCATCAAAGAGTGGGTAGTTTGATAACGATATATGTAAAAGTTTACATATCTTACTATGGGGCTGTTTGGTAGCCTCTTAATGATCATTAAAATGCTACCTCTTAATGGTTTAAAACCTCTGAATGAATAAGAGGCAACCTCAAGTCTGAATGGTTAAGAGGTCACCTCTGAATGGTAAATCATCACATGTCACATTCTTCTACCTTCTCATTGATAAAATTCTTAATGGTTCCATTAAGATTTCCTCTTTTTACAACAAAAACTCATTTTTGAATTTTTCAATATTTTTGTCTTTTTCTGGTTTTTATCATGTTTTTGAATTTTTCAAATTTTTCAAAATTTACTAAATTTTTACTCCCCCTAAAATCAAAATATATTCCAATTTTGATTTTCTGGGAAAATTTAAAAACAAACTGTAAAAGAAATTAACAACATGATCAAATCTCAATCTACTTGGCATAAACAATCAGAAATCACTTTGTCAACAAACTATTTTTCCATTATAATTTCAAAACACTTAAGTTTGTAGCCTCTTAATGACGATAGGCTACCAAACAGCCCCGTGTAATTTCATATCATCTTGACCAAAAATATTTGTTTTTGCGGTTTTCTCCAATTAATATATATATTTTCCTCTACATGCAACATTCAAAACGAAAACGGAAAACAACTTTTAAACTCCCCCCAATTCTCAGAGATTTTCATGGCAAAACCCTAATTACAGTCATCATCATCGACTAAATGGCCTCTATATCAACATGCTTCACTATCACACCTACTTCCTACCCTAAACCTTCATCCATATTCTCCCGCCAATTTCACTATGGCGTTTTTCGTACGCAGTTTTTGACGTTACGGAATCGGAATAATATTAGTAAGAGTAGTAGTTTTGTGTCTAAAATTAGGGCCGGTTCTGATTATGCCCCGTCTGCGGTTGCACCGGCGGTGGTCCGGCGGCCGGGGAGGATCATCGAGAGCGATAAGTTACCGGCGGAGATGAGGAAGAGAACGATGGAGGCTGTGGATAAGTGTGGAAGGAGAGTGACGGTTGGTGACGTGGCAAGTAAGGCTGGGATTAAGTTGACTGAAGCTCAAAAGGCGTTACAGGCCATTGCTGCTGATTCTAATGGCTTTTTGGAGGTATATTTTTTGTTTATTGGTAATGACATTGATGTTACTGACCTAGTTAGTGTATGCGATTATAATATTATTTTTGATATTTGTATAGAAGTAGTTAGGGAAATTGAAGCAAATACAAAGAATGATTAGAAGATTTAAACACTTGTATTAATCAAGTGCACGGGCGAATTAAACGTTAAATAGGTAAAATAAAAAACTTGCTAGACATTTCAAACGTGCACAAACACGTCACGTCAGCTGTCATACATATGTGTGTGTGTGGGAGATGTTTCAAATGGATGTTTGTTGTGTTTGGAAATGCGGATGAGCTCAAACGAACACACAAACGAACGAAGACTGAAATGGTGCTTGTTTGTTTTTTAGGATGTTAGTAAATCCGAACGGATGCCACATAGGCGCTGTGAGATGCCCTAATAGCTAGCTAGAAACCATGACAAAATACTTGACCAATGGTTTCTTTATTCAAACCGCTACATGTCCTATTTAAATGCTGCTAGACGCTTCTGATCCGTCCGAATAACAATAGTTGATTTGGGAATCAGATTGAATGTATTGATTTGTTGATGCTTTGGTAATATTCTACGATTCACTTGCATTATATGTCTGTTTTGTTTGAATAAACCACACCAGATACTGTACGAGACCATTAGATTGCTCATTTTTATGACCATTTCAATAGGTTTCAGATGAAGGTGACATCCTTTATGTGTTTCCAGAAGATTATCGCTCAAAGCTTGCTTCTAAATCACTTTGGATAAAAACAGAACCTTATCTCGAGAAAGTTAAGGTATAATCCCACCTTTTAAGATCGCGTTTAGATGTGTTTCCTAAAACTTACTATTACAAACCCAATGTGATTTTACAGTTAGGTGCTGAATACTTGATCAGGGTTACTTTTGGAACAGCATTAATTGCTTCCATTCTTATTGTATGGACAACGATCATTGCTATTCTCACAAGTAGCAGGTAAATGGTTTCTCTCTTTATATGTTTATAATAATTAGGTTGAATAGTTTATTATCATTTATTTTGATTGACACTGTTAAGATATTACTTACAGTGATAAAGACGATAACAAAAGAAGCAGAAAAAGAAGCAGGAGAAGTTCGTCTGACTTACTATTGTCTGTACTTCCTAGTCCATCTGAGTTGTTTTGGTAACGTTCATCTACATTTTTTTTGTATTTTCTAATTTTGAAAAAGCATTTTAAAGAAATGTGATTGTGATATGAGAGTATTACTTCTTGTTTAGGTATTGGGATCCGTATTACCATCGGAGGCGATTTCAAAACGTAGATAACGGAATGGGTTTCATTGAACCTGTAAGTCCAAAGCGTAAGCTAATCATTTGCTGATGTGGATAACAAAGTAGTGCATTTTAATATTTTATCAATCTTTTGTAGGTATTTTCATTTGTGTTTGGTGATGGTGATCCGAATGAAGGTATTGAAGAACAAAGGTGGAAGATGGTAATTATTGAGCACTAATTTAGTGATACATTACTTTTATGTACTTTATTTTATTGTCATTTTTTTTGTATTTTATACTGGTTTATCTAATTATATTTGTACGCGTATCTTACTATTGTAGATCGGTCAGTACATTGGATCAAATGATGGTGTTGTTACAGCCGAGGAACTTGCTCCGTATCTCGATGTAGAAACTGTTGTGAATACGGTACAACTTATAGTAGGATATATATGAATTACAAAGTTACTATTTTTTTTTTTTTTTTCTTGACAAAAAGTATGTGTCATCTTTCTTGAATTACTTCTTATTTTTTCTATATTTTTAGAAAAAGCTTGTAACTTTATTTTACTGCAGGATGATGACTCATACATACTACCTGTTCTTCTGCATTTTGATGGTCAGCCACAAGTTGATAAAGAGGTATGTTGCTGGACGAATAGTTGGTTATATGAAATAAACGAATCTCATGTATAATCGTCAGATAGATAAATAGTGTATCTTTTGTCCAGCAGTATCGTGTGTGCATTTTCTTATTATGTCGGTCTGTTGATTTATAGTTTGGGTTGATGTGAAACATCTAAAAAAGTTAATTTTTTACTTTGTCAAATGTAATTACAAAAATTTTGTTATATTTTATAATAAATATCTTTTTAAGGATAGGATTTAGGAGGTTTTTTAACGAACCCTTTAGAGATCAAAGATAACCTGAATCATCCAACTTATTGCCACCTAAAATGAATAGCAGTAATATTTTTAAAAAATATCTGATTTTTTTTTTTGTTAAATTTGATCTCAATTCAGGGTAACATCTTGTATCGGTTTCCATCACTTCAACGTACCGCTGCTTCCAAAAAGAGGAGTAAAAAGGAACTAGAGAAAATATTTAAGGATCGCGTTGGAGGGCCTCGTAAGTTCTTTAAGGAAAATAAATGGGAACTCAGGTCTTGATAGCTTCCTTTTTTTAGTTTTTTTTTTTTTTTATGTATTTACCCTTTCTGAAATGTGTTGTTGCTCACCATGCAGTAAAACGTCTGATACAGAGAGGGCCGTGATTGGTGGTTTAGGCGGGCTCAATCTGTTTGGGGTGATTGTTCTTAGCGCCATGTTGAAGTAATAATTTTTTTAATATATATACATCCATAACTATTTCTATATAATTCTCTAACTCCTTTTATATAACTGTATTTGAAGGACTGTAACAGTTGTTGAACCAAGCCCTTTCATTTCGTTTGTATATAAAATACTCCCTCTTCTTCAGGTACGCGGGGAACAGGTCAATTTGGGTTATATTTTATTGTTAACGGGTCAAACATGTGATTTTTGTTTTCATTTTTTTTCACAGCTATATGCCGTCTCTTTTTTTGCTATTCCTACGACCCGATGGTTTCTTATTCAAAGAAGAAACGCTGAAATAGAAAAAAGGAACCGGGCTAGAGAGCTCCGTGCACAAGCACTTCAATTGCCGGATGTCGCCCTCAAACAAAAGGTATGTGTAAAGCGTTTATTAATCGTTGTTATTACTGATTACTGATGCCATTGATCTGGGCCAGAATTGTTTATTTAAGTTTGTTATTAGTTGGTGACATTAGCTAAAATATAGTTTTAATATTATAAATTAGATGATATATCAAGCTACTTTTTTTAAACCAAAATAACAATATAAGATATAATATTGGCCAAAAGTGTTACAGGCTGACCCGACCTGTTTAATTGTATGCGTATAACATGTCAACTATGCGTTTATTAAACGGGATAGACGTGACAACGCAAAACTAGATTATTTTCGTTTTGTGTTATGCTCTGTCAGAAATTGTTACCTCTATTTTTGCCCCATTGCCCTGCCTGTTCATTTTCACCTCTATTTAGTTTGTTGCTACTCACCGGTCAATTTTCATGTTGAAATATGTTGACATTTTTTTAATTAAACAAATCGATTTCTGCATACTTTATACAGATTCTGAGTGCCCAAGACATGTCTGAAAGGACCGTGATTGACCAACATCGAATTGTGTATACTACCGACAAAGACGTGTCCGAACAAGACTATGATAAACACGAGTGGGACAAGAGATTCAAAGATGCACAATAGCCTGGTTCATAGATTTATAGAGGGTGGATATATTACGAAATCAGTTATAATTTCAATGATTTTGGTATGGTTAATTACTTATGGTTTGCATGCGACCACATGACCGTTACGCAAGGTCTAAGGGCCTAAACAAAGCATGTACAACTTGTTCTGCTTGCTTAATCTATCATGGTGGTGTTAGTTTAAGAACTTCCTTAATCTATATCGTTTACTTATTATGTAATTACTTGTTTACGCAATTTTACAATTGTCCTAAACAACAGATTGTCTCTTCACTTTTATTTAGCCAAACCTTAGCGAAAAGCGGGCACCCCACTAGTATATATAAAAGACAAAACCAAACAAGTTGTAAGGAAAAAAAGATCAAAGTTTTTTGGTGGATTTTGTCTAACACATGATTTTTTTTAATATCAAGATATTGTGCTTATTTTCTAATTTATTTTTAAGGGTTGGATTTTTGGGATATTACAATGCTGGTTGAATCTGAATACGACATGAAGTTAAAAATCAGCTATAACACATGAAGCTGAATATTATAATTTGATGGGTTGAGTGACCAACCATTATGATTCTTAAGTAACAAGAAAAATTCCAAATGCATAATCATGTTTCAATTATAATATTCCTTTTTCATTTCTCTTTTACATCTTTAACCGACATAAAACATACTTTTCAAAAAATAAAAAATAAATTGATAAACCATAAACATGTCAAAACAACCTTAATACAACCCATTTAGTTAAAGCGTGTTCGCAGCTTCTAACCGAATGCAACCCATTTAGCTAACGTGTTTACGGGTTTGATCCAAATCCATGTGGACTAAACTCAAACCCATAAATCCTTACCCGAACCTAACATGAGTTAAGTGCATAATCCGACACAAATTCAACTTGATACAAGCTTATTTGGGTTTACTCAACACATCAACCAAAGTACCTAATTATTACCCACAACTAAATACGTTTTAGTACACCAATTATTTATCTCCCTAAGGCATTGTGTAGTACTAGTCGATTCCCGTCCCTCCACCCACGTCAAAGCCATATTGACAAACTCCGCCATGTCCCCTTTGTCATATCCCGTGTAAGTGCAGTTCCTATCGGGTAACTGTGCTTTATCAGTTCTGGTCAACTAAGTCAAAGGTCCAAGTCAAAGAAGTTAAAGGTCCAAGTGAGCATTCCGAATTTGTGAAAGGATGTAACATTCCGAGTTTGAGAGTTAATGTAAACTCAGAATTATATGATTGGCCATTCCGGTTTTGGTTAGTCCGAATTTGTGTATGATTGTAAGTATTCCGAGTTTATCTGTTAAACTCGGAAGGTGTTCATGTGTATTCTGAGTTTGTTAGTTTAAATTCGGATAAGTTAGTATGTGTGTAGGTTTGTCCGAGTTGGTTGTATCCCGGACAATATGTTTTGTCTGGGTTTAGTCCCTAGTCTATATATATGTGTTGTATAGCTTAGATTAGAGGAATCCTTGGAAGCTTTGTGCAATTCTTCAAGAGAGTTCTGGGTGTGCCTAGAGAAAGAGAGACTGTGTGTCTAGAGAGAGAAAGTCCTGGTTTAGGTATGTGTGACCTAAACTAGGCTGGGAGGATGATGTATACTCTTTCGGTCTATAAATATGTGATGAATGATTCAATAATAAATGGTTTTCATCTTCTACATCTTTCTATCTTGTTTATGTTTATGGTTTCACGTTTTGAATCAAGTGCATTGGAGGTTGTTCGTTGACGATCCAGGGGGTCTGGGGACTTTCAGGTGGTATCAAAGCATGGTTACCGATTCGGAACGGTCTAACCGCCTTCCGAATCACCATTGCTCTTGATTTGATGTTTGTTTCCGCCAAACATCATGAAGA
The DNA here is from genome assembly GCF_002127325.2 of Helianthus annuus. NCBI lineage: Eukaryota > Viridiplantae > Streptophyta > Magnoliopsida > Asterales > Asteraceae > Helianthus > Helianthus annuus. Next base: position 64,979,541 of record NC_035433.2, read on the forward strand.
CGTGAAATTTCTGTGAGATTTTGTTGATTTCTGAGTGTGTTTCTGATTTATTTATCAAAATAAAGTTGTTTGATGTGTTCGAATGAATTTTCTACAGAAAACTTGAAGAAATTTGGGTGATTTTGCTTCAGATATGAAGAAATTGGAGCTGTTTTAGTGCTTTTTGGAACTAAGATGGTTGTCTTGTTTTCCAAGTTTTGCAGATCTGAGGTTTGATCTGAAATTGGAGTTGTCCGACTTTATGTAAGTTGTTAGAAGTTCTGAATTTGTATCTTCCGTGTTTATTGATGACCTTGTGTGAAGTCACGCATGTGAAATAGTCCGAAAAAGTGTTCCGAGTTTGCTTATCTTGGGTTGGGTTTGATTCCGAGTTTACCAGGGATCCGCATTTGTGAGATTGGAACTTTGTCCGAGTTTGCGAAACTGCCTATTCCGATTTTACCAGTTTGTCCGAATTTGTGAGTGTTCTTCTATTTATCCGAATTTACATAGAGCCTATTCCGAATTTGTGTAGAGTTATGTTCCTTGTACGAATTGTGAATTTACTATAGTGTGTCCGAGTTTAGTTTGATTAAACCATTCCGAATTTAGTATTCAAGTGAGTTATTCCGAATATATTTGTTAAATTCAGAAAATATAAGATAAATTCGGAAAATATATGTTTAATTCGGAATAAGTTTGACAAATTCGAAATATTGTTGCTAAATTCGGACTAAAAAAATTTGTCCGAATTTATTGATTAAATTCGGAATTTATTTGTTAAATTTGGAATTTATATAAATTCAGAATAAAAAAATAAATAAATTGATTGAGAATTTTTGTGCGGTAATGGCGGTCTGTGGTTATTTACAAGATTCTCGGTGTTGGAATGTGGCTCTTACTAAACATTCGTGTAACAAGTTGGGACTATTATCAAGCATTATAGGTGAATAAAAATAAGACTCGGTTGGACTTCGAAAGTTGACAAAGAAATAGGGAGAGTAAAAGTTTCATATGTCCTAGTTTCTTTGTAAAATTTCTAAAAGCTCGTGTTGCGATAGTGAAACAAGTTTGTGTTTACAATCTGAGATTAAATGAGGTTTAATCTCGCTGGTGCACAAAAGTTTAAAACATGATATAGTTTAGACCTAGTGTGTGATCGAGTTTCGTCGAGTTTGTTCGAGGTTTGATCAAGTGTTGACGTGATGAAGCTAATTGTTCCTTTGGCGATTAGTTGAAGATTAGGCCTTTATCATGTGCCGGTTAGAGTAGAGAAGATTAGTCTTCTTGGTCCCTCTTCCAAGTCGGTGACTAGTCGGATTCTCGAAATAATTTGGAGGTTCTTGTAACGCTCCGCTTTTTCGTGACTTTCCTTAATTAGAAAACTTGTCTTATAATTCTATTTTTGGAAGCTTGTCCCTCTCTTAATCGTATTTCGTTTTATCGTTGCAAAAATCAAGACTTTAATCGTAATAAAACCCTTGTTTCATCCCAAAATAGACCTGGTATATTCGTTACACTTGTACGTTTTGATTCATTAATACGTTTGATACCTTATTCTTAATTCTTGTAAACATATAATAAAAATATGAATACATATCATACATACTGTTATGAATGCATCCATTATTAGTGACTATCCACATTTCTAACCCCCATATCATATTTATGTTTGTATTAATGTTATAGCCTATATATATAGTGGCTCATGTATTTTGTATGTGATATCAATAAGAAATTCATCTCTTGTACTCCTATTCTCTTCTATACATTGCTAATAGGTTCTAGTTATTACACAACACGTTATCAGCACGGGTTACTTTTGAAGTTGGATTGTATCAACACAAGACACCATGTCGTATCAACGTTGGCGAAAGAGATAAAAGACAAATTGTTGATCTGGTATGAAAACCCTTAATTGTTTTAATTTTATTTCCTCTTTTCTCATCGATAGTTGGTATGATAAAACTCTAAAATTAACTTACGCTTTTCTTGATTTTTTTTTATTGGTTATGATTTAAGATTAAAATTATCATGAACAACATTGATATCATCCTTATTTAACCAGGATCATAATGTTTTTACTTCTTTGTTTACTTTACATTGTGTTAACATATCTGAATAGTTTTCTTTTCACAAACAAACACCTATGAAAACATTGAGATGTGAAGAAAAGAAAGTAAAAGTAAACCAGAAACACAATGGTTTTTCTAGTTTATCTAATTGTTTATTTACAGTATTGTAACTAATTTCTTACACCTCTTGGTTATCTCCCTTTTATCATTAAATATTTTATTGGATTTCAAGAGAAGTTTTGGTACACTAAACTGAATAGGTATGTTTCATTAACGGTTTGAAAAGTTGAAGTATCTAGTGAATTTATGGGTTAATTTAGTTGTCCCAAATATGCAATTATTTAAATCTCCATAATTGTTCATTTTGAAACCACTCTAAAGATTTTAATAATATAATTCTACTTGTATGTCAACTAACTCTTGGGAGATTTAGTTTTGGTTTTTGAATTGTAATCAACTTATTACTTGTGGGATAAATTTCTTTTATTATTATGGTTATAAGTTTTGATTGGTCAATTAATTAGTTTTTGGGGTTTCAAAGAGACATTACAAATTCTAAATCATTATTTGCTTTTATTATTATGGTTATAAGTTTTGATATCATTATGTGGTTTTATTATTTTTGGGGTTTCAAAGAGACATTACAAATTCTAAAGCATTATGTGCTTTTATTATTATGGTTATGAGTTTTGATTGGTCCATTAATTAGTTTTTAGGGTTTCAAAGAGAAATTACAAATTCTAAATCATTATATGCTTTTATTATTATGGTTATAAGTTTTGATTGGTCAATTAATTAGTTTGGGGTTTCAAAGAGACATTACAAATTCTAAATCATTATTTGCTTTTATTATTATGGTTATGAGTTTTGATTGGTCCATTAATTAGATTTTGGGGTTTCAAAGAGACATTACAAATTCTAAATCATTATGTGCTTTTATTATTATGGTTATGAGTTTTGAGTCCATTAATTAGTTTTTTGTTATTAGTATTTAGACAATTTATGATGAACTACCAAAATACAATTGGTATTACAATAATGCACATGTTTATATGATAATATGTTATAATATGACAACTACTTAGTCAACTTTGTTGTATATCATTGTTATTGCAATTGTATAAGTCCTTTAGTTGCTATTAGATATTTAAATATGTGAGTTGATTCTATAAAATATTTGTGTGGTAAAATATATTATTTGCAAATTAACATGACACAAAAATTCTCAAGATGCCTGTTATATTTTCTTGAGCAACAAAATTTATTAGTATAAGAAAGCTCATTTACGAGTAATAAAGATTCATATGTTATTACATGATCGAGAAAGTTGATAGTGACATTTGTTTATGTTTTAAACTGTAGTGACAAATATGTGTATATATGATATACTTGTGATTGGCTATATCATGTTACATTTATGCATAAATTACACAACACATCATAAACAAATGGGTACGTTACTTTAAATGATCTTTAATATTCATTTAATTACTATCTTAAATTATATGGAGTTATGAACATAGATATTAATATATATGATGTTGGTTAATGCTTAGAAATTAAAACCATTAAATATCATTTTTTCCATTTAAGTCATTCTTTATTAATTTTAATTCATTCTTATTAATATCTTTTAATTAGAAATTTGATTAATTCTTATTACTTTAAATGATCTTTAATATTTTTTTCTAGATATGACAAGCAAATTAATATGAACTTAATCTCTTTAACACTCACACACATACATATGTATACGTATAATGTCCTAGGATTGTGTGTGATTTATATATGTAATTGATATGCATATAAATTGTGAATAATTAACATGCATATAACTTGCTTATGGGTAGATATTACGGATTTCATTTGTTTAGCAATACTTATGTTGGTCTCATTGTTATAGATAGCATATATGTTATATGTATTGCCTTTTGACAAGTTAAATGTGCTAAATAAATTAATACAAATTTCATTGGTAGCTGGTTACCAAAACAACTACGCTGAGATAAACATTGTTATGCTTTAGTGATTTGATATTTCAGCTTGTTACAATGCTATGCATAGTCATCATAATTAATTGTATGGTTATTCTTCTAATTGTTTGTTGTTGCTAAACAAATATTAATAGACATTGATATAGTCATTAGAAATGAGCCCTCACATGAAAATGATGAAAAATAGCTATGAAAATAATTAATGGACTTTAGCTTAAGTAAACTACTCTGATGTTAGTTACTTAAATTGATAGATAATAATTCATTTGAGTTAGTGTTGATGCTCACATGAATCCTAAATCAATGATGAGAACCCGAAGTTCTCCCAAAAGTATACAAAGTCTCGTTTGTTTTTAATAATGATTTTTCAAGTTTAACCCAAATTTTAGTTCATCGCACTTGGCGTTTTTGGCTAACATATAGCCTAGTGATGGAAAACCTTATGAATAGTACATGTTTTCCCTCTAAACAAAGGCTAAAACTATAATATTTCACGTGGTAGAGACGTTATTGATACTATTTCACGTGTTAATAGCATATTAAATGCTCCAGAAGAGCATCGATAGTTTACCCGCTGATATCGAATTTTGTAATTCATAATGCATCATATTGTAATGTATACCGAAGAAATTTATTAAGTTTCCACTATGTTTGAATGAAAAGTCATCACCTTGGAATAGTGTAAAAGAAAATGTACTAAATATCTAAAATATATCATATAGCAAATATGGCCAGAAGACTATATTAGAAGTTACTAGAAATGATACTAATTTTCCACAATATTCCATTAAATCAAATATGGTGAGTAACCAGAAGTTACTAGAATATTTATACGTTCACCACATGGCATGACCAAATAGGTCATCAAGATAGCATCATGATATGCTAAACAATCAAACATGCTAACCGGTACCTTAGCACCTCTAAGTAATCTAAAAACATTGCTCCCAAAATGCCTTATCATATGTCTAGTTAGTTTTTTTTTGTGGCAAATAAATTTTTATGCCCTTCCAAACAATAGACTCCTACAAACAATCCCTCTTATATGGGACCATTGAAATGTACAGTTGTGTGGATTGTGGCATTCATACATGGTTACATGTGAGTTTTTAGCTACCCGTATGTAGCATATGCCCAACACTATGGAACGTTATTTTTTTACATGGTTTAACATTGTTCTTTGACAACCCAATTGTAGGGACCATTGTTGGGCACAATGTGAAATATAATGAGAGGCATACGTAGTCGAGACGGAATTCGTCGATTGATTATATCAATTCAAAACCAACTGCTTATCACAAATACTCCCCATTACAACTGGTCTCCTGAAGAGAACCAAGTTTCCATTTTTTTTTATATTTTGTTGTGCAACCTATGTACCAATAGCACCACCATAACATATAAATGGGATATGTACATTGTATTCCCAGTCTTAGGGGGAGACAAGAAAATGAAAGACTGGTAACATAAAAAAAATGCATCATATTATATATCGACCCCTGAAGTGGTCAATACAAATCTGAAGTCCAAAAGAAAGAGCGTGTATTTGCAAATAATAACAAATGAAATACAAGATGCATTCACTAACACAAATAAGGTGACAAAGTCACATATACCAGCTTAAACTTATCTGCTCGAATGGAAGTACTCACAAAATGATTATCATATTAATAAATTGTGAGAGATAAATTGGTTCCAAAAAGACAAAACCCACAAACACAAAAAGAGCAGAGTAACGCAGTTGGTGTAACCCCAAAAGAGGTGGCACACAAAACACCATAAGTGGTTGCATACAAAACCCCAGAAGTGGTTGCATACTAAACCTTAAAGAAGGTTGTTGTCAAAACCCTAAAAGAGGCTAATGGAGTTCTAAAAGAAACTCTAGTACCAAACAAATATGAGACCGCGATGAATTATGTACAAAATAAGTACACTATGGAACCGTAATGAAACACGTGTAAAATGATATATTTGATTTTGCTATAGCAATAGATGTAATCAATGAAGAAAAGGATTACATATATAGAAAGTGTGCAAGAGTGTATGCACACAAATAGTCAAAATGGCTACATGACTTAAGGTTGAACTAAATTTGCTCGACAAACTAAACGTTTTCGAACCAGCAGTTCGAACACCCATAGACGTCAAGCCAGTAGGTTATAAATGGGTGTCTTTAAATAAAAGGAAACGTAAATAATGAGTTTTTGCGATGTAAGGCACGCATTTTAACATAAAGATTTTTCCCAAATCCCAGCAGTTGATTATGAGGAAACGTATACCCCTGTAGTGGATGCGATAATCTTTAGATGTTTAAGCGGCCTCGCAATCTCAGAATGACTTCAGATAAAACAACTTATGGATGTCATCACTGTATACATGTACGAGACAATTGCAAATGGCATCTGTATGAAAACCCCTGAAGGATTAAAAATGCTCAAAGCATTATGAAACAATAACCCCATATGTGTTATATATATGAATCTTAAAGGAAACTACTCGTATGTGGTACATTCGACTATACTCTGAAAAGAGAGGTATAATTTTGATAAAATGAGCTAGATCTATTTAACAATATTTCACTCTTACAGTGATAATGTAAACACTATCGAGAGGGAACTCTCAAACTAAAGAGGAAAATTTTGAATGACCTTTACAAAGTGTAGTTATCCTCGACCTGTAGTTTCGAGTATATATGTACTATTTTTGCTCATTAATCTGACTACATCTAGAATATGTTATATAGAAAAAGCTCATTCGTTGAGAACATGAACGATTGTCTGATCGATTGACATAGAAAAATTATTCTTATCAACCCCGAGAAAAGGATGTTGAACTACTTAGTCAAGAAGTACCATACTTAATTGCGATCAGAACATTGACGTATCTTGCAAACAAGACGACATCTGATATTACGTTGTATTGGTAAGATTACAGTTCTAATCTCAAATGTTGCACTCTTTTTCCCTTCACTAAGTTTTTCCCATCGGGTTTTTCTTGGTAAGGTTTTTAACGAGACAACATAACTGATCCAGTAGTATCAGTTTATCTTATAGGTCCCGAAGTACTAATTTAACATCATCATAAATCATGTTGTTAATTATGTATAATGCGTAGTGCACTCTTTTCCCTTAGCTACGGTTTTGTCCCATTGGGTTTTCCTGGCATGGTTTTTAACGAGGCAGAATTATAAAGCGCATTAAATAATTATTTGACATATTTACAATCTCGAGACACGGGATAGTTCCACAAGAACAATATGACGTCCTGGGTTATGATTGATATATATTAGACTTGCATAGAGTTCGATCTCAATCCAGATACAAGTTATGAAGGTCGAAGATTTCAGCATATTTAAGAAGTATGTAGATTAGAGTTGATCAAGAGAAGCTCAAGCCATACTGTATGAAGACAATGCAGACCACAACACTTAAATCAAAGAACACTACGCCAAATATCAAGTCAAGCAATTGTTACAGAAGATTGGATTCAACATCATCAAGATATACAAGTAAAATTGAGGGGGAGTAATGTACCAATAATAATATACACAGTGTATGTACTCTTTTTCCTTAATGAGGCAACATACCTGATCCAGAAGTATCAGGGGGAGACAATACGAGCTGCACTCTTTTTCCCTTAGCTGAGGTTTTGTCCCACTGGGTTTTCCTAGCAAGGTTTTTAACGAGGCAGCATCACCAAGCGTATTAAAGAATAGTATATCATCATGTCGATAGTCAAGGGGGAGTGTTATGAATGCATCCATTATTAGTGACTATCCACATTTCTAACCCCCATGTCATATTTATGTTTGTATTAATGTTATAGCCTATATATATATAGTGGCTCATGTATTTTGTATGTTATATCAATAAGAAATTCATCTCTTGTACTCCTATTCTCTTCTATACATTGCTAATAGGTTCTAGTTATTACACAACACATACACCATTTATACGTTTTTCGCGCATATTTATACGTCTTTGACACTTACGAAAACTTATTTATACTTGATCATACTTATCCGTATTTGTTCTTATGTTCGAACCCCTTATAATATGCTTTATTTACTTAAAACACCCTTAAAATACACTTAAACCATCAATTATGAACTTCAGGGACCAAAAATGCCAACTACCAAACTCATTTCCCAGAAAGCCCTACTCTCGCGTCGCGCGACCGAGATGCCTCCTCGTCGTCGCGGCCCACGAGCACATCAATCCGGCATATTACATTTTCAGCTTTGATTATTGGTCAAGTTTGGTTTTGTTAAGTGTGTTTCTTCCATTAAATGTCACCTAACCTAACCCTAATCACTTCCTATAAAACCCAACTCTCTTCCACACTTCTCCCACTTTACAAACACTTCACTTTCACTCTCAAACACTCCAAAATCAGCTGAAAAAGTCACTCCAAGTCAGAATCATTCAAGTTGCAAAAGTGAGTTAAATCTCACATTTCTTTCATCCTTTTTCACTTCTTCTTCCTCTACAAAGTGTGGAACACCTCTAGGATTGTTCTCACAAGGTTTTCCATGGAAAACTAAGGTGAAACATCCCATTTTTGAGGTCCAACTTTCTGTTTTGGAAGGAAACTTTGTTAAACTTACTTAAACTTGTGGTTTCTTCCTACATTCCTATGTCCTTATGCCACTAATCAAGACTATGATTATGTGTGCTTAAAAAAGGTTGTAACACATAAATCCAGTGGTTTTAATCCTCAAAACTTTCTGTTTTAAAAGGGTTAAGTCTTGAACTTGTGAAAGTGTGATTGTTTGGATAGGTTGGGCTATCCTACTTACAAATCCACACATCACTTGATGTTTTCCTTTTTAGCTAGTGTTTATTTCATTTCCTTATTGTACATTCATCACCGTCCTTGTTGTCTTATGACAACTTGTGCATTGGTGAATACAAAAGAGGTCTTAAAATGGAAGATTTATCTTCCTACCTCTATGCATGACTTCTATGATAATCTTGTTATACTTGATGGACTAGAACTTATGATATATAATATATAGAATATATAATACCTATAGTAACCGAACTTTTGATGATAATCTAATGGTTATTTGTCAAAATACTAAGTTACATCATCTAAGAACTTGATTCTCGTTACGATTCTTATGGGTACTTTAACCCATGAAACCATTCAAACCCCTATGGGTTTCATAGTGTCAAAAACGAGTATTAGGTGCTAGATGGTTATTTTTCTCATATACTTACTTTCGATATACTTTAAATTCCGAATTCCGACTTTAAGCATACCTTGAACTCCAACCCGTATACATTCAACCTCCTAAACTCATTCCCTCGTCAACAATTGGATAATCGGAAGAATTAACAATTTTGTGAGTATACTTGAACCCCCTTTTCGTTTACCACCTTTTTGGGGTGTAACATATTAACTATTAAAACTTACACTTGTTCTTATTTCCAAAATGCACAAACATTCCTTATACATGCGTGCATACTTGATTACTTGATACTTTAAATCTGGGGTTAGACGTTTTGTGTTAGACTTATCATTAACTTCGTACGAGCCTATCCTTGACATATATAGCACTATAGGATTAACGCACCGCCTGTGAACGTTGGGTTATGTTAAGAGCTTATTGCGTTTCATCTTGGTTTGATTAGTTAAACACATGCCGGTTTTATTGTTTATCTCCTATGATTAGCTTGCCATGTGGAATTGTTAAAAACTTATCTTTTATGCTATGTATGAAAACCTGTATACTCGCCAATACATATTTGTATTGAACTATACTTTTTACCATGTTACAGGTTGATGATGACGATGCTATGAAACTGAAGTAGTGATGATGCCTAGATACACATATAGACGTTTTAGGTTTTAATATGTTGTATCAATTTTGTATTTGTTTGTTGTATTGAACATGTTATATTTCAAGTTCCATGTATTGTAACATTTTTTCATGAATGAAATCAATTTACATTTTACTTCTATTGTCACAATTAGCGTTATATGTGATGGGCAATCTTTCTTCGTCTCACTCCGATGTTTCCGCCATCGGTTGAGGTGTGACAGTTCATACATTAAGGGGGAGATCGGAGATGAAAGACATCAGGTAATTGGTGGATTCGTGAAGATACGAGATTGGATCTTGAAGATTCGAGATGAAATGATTTCAGACACTCGGTTGAAGACCTTGATCAAGATAGTGGATGTACATTTTTGGAGTTTGGTTTGTTATTAACTTATCGAACCAAACTTCATGTTTTTTTGCGGAATTTGAAGTGTTCAATGTTGGGCATTGGAAATCTGACGTTTCGCTCTTCTGTTGGTTAAGTTTGAAGATAAGGATCGAGTGGTGTTCTTACATTTGGTTGTAGGTCGGTTCGCGTTAACTTGATTCAGGAGTAGTTTGAGGGGAAGGATCGACAATGCTTGATGTTAGATTCTTCGGGTTTCTCAAAGCGGCCATTTAAGTGATCGTCAACAAGTCTTTGATTAGAAGGGTTGAAGATCGTTGTGTTCTATCGGACAGATCAAGTCTCAGCCAAAGTTGAAAGTAGGTATGATATCATCATTCAAGGGAGAGTTTGTAAGTGTAGTACCCGGTGACTGAAGATATCAGTGTCGGACAAAACTAATAGCAACAGTTAAGGGGGAGTCCGTAAGTGCAGTTCCTGCCGGGTAACTGTGCTTTATCAGTTCTGGTCAACTAAGTCAAAGGTCTAAGTGAGCATTACGAATTTGTGAAAGGATGTAACATTCCGAGTTTGAGAGTTCAATGTAAACTCATCATTATATGATTGGTCATTCTGGTTTTGGTTAGTCCGAATTTGTGTATGATTGTAAGTATTCCGAGTTTATCGGTTAAACTCGGAAGGTGTTCATGTGTATTCCGAGTTTGTTAGTTTAAATTCGGATAAGTTAGTATGTGTGTAGGTCTATCAAATATGTTTTGTCCGGGTTTAGTCTCTAGTCTATATATATACATACGTGTGTTGTATAGCTTAGAGTAGAGGAATCCTTGGAAGCTTTGTGCAATTCTTCAAGAGAGTTCTGGGTGAGCCTAGAGAGAGAGACTGTGTGTCTAGAGAGAGAAAATCCTGGTTTAGGCATGTGTGACCTAAACCAAGTTGGGAGGATGATGTATATTCTTTCGGTCTGTAAATCTGTGATGAATGATTCAATAATAAAGAGTTTTCATCTTCTACTTTTTTCTATCTTGTTTATGTTTATGGTTTCACGTCTTGAATCAAGTGCATTGGAGGTTGTTCGTCGACGATCCAGGGATCCCGGGGACTTTCATCCCGCTATGCCCCCGCTTGACCAGGCTAACGCCCAACCCCTTTACGTACGCGGCTCCCCTTAAAATAAAAAATCCAATATTAATTAGCCCAAAAAATAAAAAATCCAAAAGATATTCACGGGTTTAATAAAAACTTTGACGACAAAAACCCACGAGCCTTCACAACCTCACCAAACCCACCGGATCACAGTTCCGTTCATCTTCCGTCACCTGAACCACCGTTTTCCGGCAATCAATCATGACTTCAATAATCGAAGAAGAAGCATTGAAACTTACAGAAGTTCAAACACTAAAAGGTCACACCGATAGAGTATGGGGACTCGCATGGAATCCGGTCACCGGCACCGCCGCTACACCGGCGATGCTCGCTTCATGTGGTGGCGATAAGACTGTTCGCATCTGGCAACAGCGGAACCCTAATTCTACTTCCTTCGATTGCCTGGTTAGCTTTAATACTCACTGTTTTCTAAATATCAACAGATTTAGGGTTTGGTAAAAATAACTTGCTATGTGGAGCTCTAATTGTCACAATCTGCGTTGATGATACTTAATAAGCACATTTGATTGCTCCAAATCTATGTTTATGACTCTAATTGGAGAAAATTGTGTTCATAGTTTGTTCTAAATGAGTTTCAGCTCTGCTAGTTTTGAATAGTGTGTTCCATAGAGTTCACATGTTTGAATGTTTGTAAAACCATTAATTTTTTTTTTTTTTTTTTTTGTTTCTAATCTTAAATTGAATGATATATATTGTCTGCCAATAGGGCTGTAAACGAACCGAACGAACATGAACATGGTCTTGTTAGTGTTCGTTCGTTAAGGAACAAGCTTGTTCATGAACTGTTCACGAACGCTTACCGAACGAGATTTCTTGTTCGTGTTCGTTCATTAAGGAAACGAACATGTTCGTGAACTGTTCACGAACACTTACCATATGCTAATGAACTCTAACAAATGTTCATGAACACAAACGACGTTTATGAACACAATATTCATTTTGGAATAAAATCTGCATTTTCATCACAAACATTACGAAGAATCCACAAAAAATAAATAAACACTTAACATAATTATCCGAACACAGTTGGCGTGATTATCAAAAACATGATAAACACAAAATTAAGAGTTTGTCAAGCTTTAACACAAACTAAAATTGAAATAGTGAAATGAAGGATGTTGTGAGAGGCATATAAGATAATTAGCGTTTCAAAATTTTAAGAACTAGAAATGATAAAACAAAATACAACATTTAAAAACCTTTAAACGAACTAACACAAATAAATATTAACGAGCAAACATAAATGAAGTCATTACTGAACGCTCACGAACATAAACGAACACATTACCGAACGTTCACGAACATAAACGAACGAACGCAACCTCTGTTCATGTTCGTTCGTTTAACTTAACGAACGAAATTTCTTGTTCGTGTTCGTTCATTTACTAAACGAACGAACATAAACGAACTTCCCTCCGAACGGTTCATGAACTGTTCGTTGAACGTTCGGTTCGTTTACAGCCCTATCTGCCAATGGAAAATGCATATGTAATTGGAAATTTGATGTAATATGATATGATATACTTGGATGATTGATAATAATATGCATGTAGGTTACAAAAAAGGTAGATCAATCTTTTATAAGTTTGTAAATGCTTGCCCTTGTTCAGGAGGTATTAGAAGAGATTCATACTCGGACGGTTAGATCATGTGCCTGGTCACCATCTGGTGAAAAATTGGCGACTGCTAGTTTCGATGCCACCACTGCTATTCTGGAACAAAACGGAAATAGTTTTGAATGCGTATCCACCTTAGAGGTATTGTTTGATTTATGATCTTCTTTTACATTATTCGGTCACTTCTTTTTGCAATTTTCTTTGAATTTTTAATCCATTGCATATGGCTGAATCAAGGTTATGAAGTTGCAATCCCTTTAAATAAGTCATTTGAATAAGTGCCATATGTACAGGGTCATGAAAATGAAGTTAAGAGTGTATCATGGAATGCGTCTGGTTCACTACTTGCAACTTGTAGCAGAGATAAATGTGTTTGGATTTGGGAAGTTTTGCCTGGGAACGAGTTTGATTGTGTTTCTGTGCTGCAAGGACATACACAAGATGTCAAAATGGTCCAGTGGCATCCAACGGTTGATGTTTTGTTCTCGTGTAGCTATGATAACACTATAAAGGTAACGCATACTCTTAATTATCATTTGTTTTGTTACTGGCTGTGATATTGAATAATCAGTAGTTAATCAGTCAGCTGTAATAAAATGTGATACATGAATCGTTGTGTGGATGTGCTTTTGTTGTAATTATCTAAGAATTTAATAAGTAAATTGACCCAAAAAGACATTGTTTTTGTATCTTTTTATATTATTCCAACAATTATCTTTTATACTAATAGAATTATTAACAATGAAGTAATCATTCCGGTCAGAGTGTTAACCGAATTTCGTAAATTTGGTCACTTATATTTACAATAAAGTTCAATTTTATTTTGCAGGTTTGGGCAGAGGATGGTGATAGTGATGATTGGCGTTGTGTTCAGACTTTAAGTGAATCTAATTGGTACTACTTGAACCTTCAGCTATTTAACTGAACATCCTTTTATTTTATATATTAATTTATTTCTTGTTTTTATACAAATATATTAATTAACTGCTATTATTATAAACTAATAAGTCACTGTAATAACTACCAGTGGACACTCATCTACGGTGTGGGCTATATCTTTTAACGCTACCGGAGACAAAATGGCTACATGCAGCGATGATGTCACCATTAAGGTGTGGGGTGTGGACATTGCAAGACTACAATCGGGTGATACTAATGCGTCATGGTGAGGACAATTCTATTTTTATAATTATTTCATAATCAGTATACTCAATTTTTCATGAAATGCTCATTTAAATATGGTAAATATCTGCCTCTTCACTTTTTTTTTGGACAGGAGTCACCTCTGCACTTTATCTGGATATCATGACCGAACAATTTTTTCAGTCCATTGGTCAAGGTTACAATATTTATTTTTCTGTATATATAGAAATTTATATTGATTTTATTCATCTAATATTTGAGTATTACAGGGAAGGTATAATAGCTACTGGAGCAGCTGATGATGCTATATGCTTATTTATCGAGTCTGAAGATCATTCGGTAGGGAACAAGGATAATACTGATTTGCTCAAATCGGGTTTTTATAGCATTATTAACACAAGAATATTCTTTGTTTGTGCAGGTTGATGGACCGAAATATAAACTGCTTCTTAAGAAAGAAAAGGCTCATGATATGGACATAAACTCTGTGAGATGGAGCCCTACGGTAATCCTTTTATGTCGACTATTTTACTATTTTGACTTCGATAACTTGTTTTACACCTAAAACCGACGTTGACCTATTTTTTCTAGCTTTGATATTATTCCCTAGTTATAAAATGTTATGAAAAGAAATCTTATGATTTGCAAGTTTATTTTCAGGAAAACCGGCTTCTTGCTTCTGCAAGTGATGATGGCACAATCAAGATATGGAAGTTGGATTCAATGGCCTAACTTTACAAAGGTTATGTGTATTTTGTATTCTTTTGCTTGCTCAAAGTTTTGTTTGTACTAAAATTTAAGTGCATTATAATTTGTAAAAGTAATTTGCTCAAATAATTAGTTATTTTTTTTTCTGTATTTGTACCCATAAAAGGTTTGTCTTATCATGGAAAAATGAATGTAGTAGTTCATATGAATATATGATCCATAAATAAGATGTGTATGATCATGCCTGCGGCTCGTGTTACTCGGGTCTGTTTCCAACTTTTTTGAAGAAACCCAGTTTATTTTTATACAATTTCTCGTGATTTTGAAGCGGATCACTTATTAGACTAGTGGTCTAGATATAAACAGTTTATTGAGGGTATAAAATGTAATTGAATAATACAATTCCATGATTTCATTTGGTATGAGAGCATCAAATCAAATCACGATCTTTTTTTTTCCTTCTAAAAAAACCTATTGCTGCCAATACAATCTTTTGCCTACTGCCGCCAATACAATCATCTACTGAACAACCTACTGCTGCCAATACAACCATCCTGTATCTTCCGATCACAACTACAACCTTCTGTCGAACAACCAGCTGTTACAATCTTCCGATCACCTCTCACAATCGTCTGACCTGCATCTTGATCGAATCTCATGGCTGCCATCACTTTATTTACTAATCAAGAAAAAGCAACCCATTAATCTCACAAGTTTGCCTTCATCTTAAACCTACAAATTATGGTTATTGGAAGCAAATGCTTGAACCGTTTCTAATTTCTCATAACCTCTTCAGTTATGTAGATGGAACTATACCCTGTCCAACTTCTAAAGCCACCACAGGTACCACCACCACCACCACCGACAATCCAAGTTATAGTCCATGGGTGAAGAATGATACTCATGTGCGCCTACTGATCACATCTACCATCTCTAAGGAATCATTTCAGCATGTCCAAGGGCAGACCTCTCGTGAGATATGGTTGTCTCTTGAACGTACCAATTTCCTCAACATTATTGATAGAGATCATATTTTAGTTTAGCTTCTAAGAGGGCGGTAAGTGCAAATAATATAGTACAAGTATGTGTCAATAACTCCTTGGGGAAGGGGGAAGAAAATACGCCAGTTTAGCTTGGCTTAGAGAGAGGGCATAACTCTGGGAACACTTCGGTGTTAGTCTGTCAGTGTGTAAAATCCGATTAGATCATCTTCTTCGTGATCGTGTCAATTTTAGTTTCAGTTTATGTTACTTCTTTCAATTTCAATTTTCATTGTTATTAATCAGAATCAGATCCTATCAAACACCCTTTTATGGAAGCTTTTTATAATTATCAATGTTATAAAAATTGAACCTGTTCTATCGATTCAATGGTTGGACCAGTCGTACCGGATTGCGTTTATATATATTCTTATTGGAGCGGCTGCCACATCAGTTTGCATTTATGGGTAGCTTTTGTATTTTTCGTTAGAGGTATTCATCAAAGTTATTTGCAACCGGGCATTAAAAGAGTTCATGACTGAGTTTCGCCTTGTGGGGTAGTCTCAGTCAGTCATCGGTGACTCGTTTGAGTTTTTGACCCTTGTGTATATCTTGTTTGTGCTGATGCTACACCATTGTTGTTTGAGAGACATGCAGATTTGGTGGGTGCTTATGGTAAAAAGATGGCCAATGAAATCACAAGGCTTCTTAAAAAACCATACTTCTTGATCCTCTTGTGATTTTGGTGGCCCAACAGGCTCTTCTGATTTTATTATTAATCCATTGAATTTGCATGATTGCATCCTTCATTCGGACCAGCAACAGCATTTAGTTTGCAGCCCAATGGGTAGACATGATTATTGTCATTCAAAGAGGTTGGTTTGTTATGTACTTCATAGCCTTATCACAGAGCTCCGTTTGGAACAGGCTCAAGACAGGGCCGTCCCCAAGAATGATATAAAAAAATTTGGGTCTCTGGCGAGACAAAAAAAAATCGGCATGCCTCCATATAATATAAACTCATCAATTATATATCAAAAAGCTACAATACGACAATAATTGTTATAAGATAAACAAAACAAAACTTGTGTAGCAATGTGATCGAACTTACTTACTTAAGCGAATCGCGAGGCTCTTCTAACACCCCCACCAGCTCCAATGGATTATATTTTTTTAGTGTGGGTTTAAATTTTGGGCTTTTTAAATGGAGATATGGGTAAATTTATAGGTAAATAGCCAAATCACTTTGAATGAAGTGGATTTTATAGAAATTGAATTGCTTAAAAAAATGGAGGGGGGACTCGATCCTACATAAAGAAAGTAGGAATGCAAGGCGCCAAGGCTTTAACCAACAGGTCAAATCACGTTTTATTTTATATTTTTTGATATATATTTTTTAAAAAGAATTCCAGTCCCTTTAGAGATTTGGGCCTTGGGCTAT
This sequence comes from Helianthus annuus, assembly GCF_002127325.2. NCBI lineage: Eukaryota > Viridiplantae > Streptophyta > Magnoliopsida > Asterales > Asteraceae > Helianthus > Helianthus annuus. The sequence goes on from NC_035433.2 coordinate 64,996,814, forward strand.
CGCCCAACTTGGCCGGCCCTGGCTCAAGAGCTCGCGATGTAGCTCTAGTTCTTGCTGGAGTTGAGAAGGATCTTGCTCACTGCGAGAAGGAACAATGCTGAATGTCAGAAAGGAACAACGCTGAATGTTGTTTGTTACTGTTCTTTTTGCATTTTTGATGAACTTCCAACTAGCCAACTAGGGCCGGTCCAAGTGTCCTGTAAGCAAGGTTTTTTTTTTTTTTTTTTTTTTTGCATTTTTGTTTTGCAACTGTCTGTACAAGCCAAAAAAGGCCTTAGGCCCTAAGGAATTATAAATTATATAAACTAGTTTTTAGGTATTAAGGTCAATGGATCAATATTGGGTTCAATTAGTTTTTAGGTATTGGACCAATAAGTTTTGAGATTTTATGTTGTGATAGGTTTATTTTTAATTTTTAAGTATTGGATATATAAGTTTTTAGGTTTTATAATTATAATTACATATCTATACTATATTATAATGCATGAGGAAGAGACATTTAAGATACCCAAAAAATAAGAACGTTTTCCCACTTAATTTATAAATACATCTCTAAAATAAGGGTAAATTGGTTTGTTAAACAATAATTATATTTTGGTCCTCCATCTTATTATACTTAAATCCCTAAGATTTAACATAATTATGGGTAATTAGTTACACTTTTCACCTCCACAACAAACTTATAATTATTTTGCGTATTCTTGCCATATCTTATAAACTTTAATGTTTTAAAAAAAATCCAAAGTCCCGTCACGACCTACTCATTTTTGTCGTCGTTTCGATAGTTGTCTTGGTCAGTATTGACGTGTTGATTAAAAGGTACAAGTAAATGATTCCTTAGTGTACAAGTGATTAAAGCCCAACGTATTTAGTCATTATCCCACAATATTTAACAACTACAGAATGTCAAGTGATTTAATACCGTTAGTTTAATCCTCTCATCTAGATTACACTTTAATCCCTTATCTTTAACAACTTTATAAATCATTAGTTAGTAGTTACACTTTATCCTCTTGCAAAAAACTAACATCCCCGTGGTTTTTAAACGGTCATAACTTTTTAGTATGTTAATATTTTTTTTTTAAATTATACCATATAAACGAGTATTTTATTCTCTCTCATAATATAGTGTTGCTATATTTTTTAATAACTGAATCATTAACCGAAACTAGACCAAAATCAACCAAAAACTGAGTTAACTGAAAATTCATTAGCCGAAACCCGAATTAACCAAAAACGGTTATCGGCTTTTTTGTACCCTTATTTAACCAAAATTAACTAAACCGAACCATTCATGTTTTCATATATTTTTAGTTTTTATGCCTGCAGTTCATGTATTTCATATCTATATCCCAATTTTATATACATATACCTCCATTTCATGTACCCATACATCCATTTCATGTATTTATACCTAAATTTCATATATTTCTAATCAAAAGTTTTAACACAAGTTTGGTTTTGGCTATTAACCGAAATTAAATGAATCAAACCAAAAACTATCAATCTAACTGAATAAACCAAACCGATTAACTGAAAACGGGTTGGTTAGTAAGATAGACTAATCGATGACCTCGATTTCGGTTGAGGATAATAATCTAACCAACCGAACAATGCACACAGTGGCAATATCTGTGAATCCCGCCGCATCGTGCGCGCATCTATTGGTTATTAACCAAAACCGGTAATAGGTGAGCAAATTAAATCGTCAACCTAAACCAAACCGAAAACAGACGAAACCGAACCGAAATCAACCGAAACCTGAATTAACTGAAAACTAAAAATCAAATTAACCAAAAACTGGATTATTTATTGTACTCTTGTTTAACCAAAATTAGCTGAACCAAACCGAATCATTCATATTTTCATATATTTTAGCTTTTATACTTCAAGTTCATATATATCAAATTTTATATCAGCATTTTGTATATTTATACTTTGTCTCATGTATTTATACCTCAATTTCATATATTTTGAAGCAAAAGTTTTAGCCCAAGTTTGATTTTTGATATTAACTGAAATTAAATGATCAAACAAAAAACCGTCAATCAAACCGAATAAACCGAAGTGATTAGCCGAAAACCGATTGGTTAATAAAATAGACTAACCGATGGCTTTGGTTTCGGCTTCGATTGAGGATAATAATTGAACCGACCGAACCATGCACAACACAAGGAAATGGATTACCCGATTACTTCGCTTTTGATATATATATATATATATATATATATATATATATATATATCAGAATGATGCTACAATAAATATTATATGAATAAGAAAACTACAAAAAGAAACGAGTATCGCAATGTGATGTATCACTCCCGCCGCATCGTGCGGGCATCCTACTAGTATAGAAATAGTATATCGTACATTACGGCTTAACGTACTTCACGTACTACAACATGCGTGATTTGTTCTATAACATGCGTGATTAATGTTTTCAATATGCGTAATTATTGTGTTTCAACATACGTGATTTTGGATTTTTGACTTATAACGTGCGTGATTTAAAATGAACGTGCGGAATTACCTGTCGTACGTGAAGTACGTTAAGCCGTAATGTACCTTAACCTTCCTCTACTAGTGTATATATATATATATATATATAAACAGGATCAGGAGAAAACGACAAAAAGTGTGAGAACGGTGAGAACACATCCTGGCCGAACACACGGCGCGGGGCGTGATCAGGGTCCGAGGGTTTTTTTTTGTCTTTTTAGTATTCTTCTCCTTTCACGATTTTCGCGTTTGACATGCTTCTTTATTTTTTGTGTGCAAGATAATTTTGGCGTTATGTAGAATTATTAATAATTTGGCGTTTTACTGTTTTCTCAGATTTCTTCTCGTTGAATTAATTCTTTTTGTGTCACATAGTTAATTTTTTGGCGTTATGGCTTTTTCCATGTCATTTTTGGCGTTTTGTATCTTTTTTGTTAATAATTTATTACCATAGATTAATATTTTATAAAACTACAATAACACGAAAATCAAAATAAACTAATAGTCTTCCATAGGTGGGATTACATCAGAGATGTACCCATCGCTTTGTTCATCACTTTCTTGAGATTCTTCATCATCAAATTTCATTTTTGCGTATAACGCCATTAGCTCGTCTCTTCTTTGCTGCATCCTATTCTTGAATTATCACTGCATCCTTGGATTTTGGATCGTTTGAAGGTGTTAAATCACAGAGTTGTTCAATGATAGACAGCAACCCTGCCTTTAACATTTCTTCCATTGGCCTTGAATATTGCACCCCGTTTTTGTAAGTCACTTCAAGTGTTCCTTCTTCCTCATGCAATACCCAACTGCTAAGTTTTGGTACATGAGTATCTTCAATATCATCATCATCTTCATCATCTTCTGCTGGAAATTTTCTCTCCAGTCTTTTTATTATAGTTCTCGTTCTTTCACAATCCTTGTCTATTGGAACCCCAAGGGCCGGATATCCTTCTGAACATTTTCATTCATTCCCATCATGGCTTTGATTGTCCTTACCTTTACCCTTCTCCTGTCAGAGAACTTTATGATGAATCATTTCTCTTTCCTTTCAAACCTCCATGCAATAACCTTAGTCATTTTTAAATTTTTTGGCGTTTTGGAGAATATGTGGCGTTTTAGTCAAACTTTTTGGCGTGTTTGAGCTTCAGTTCTCATGGTCTTCTTTTATATTGACTTTTTTTCCCGCGTATGACAGGTAATTATGGCGTTTTGAAAAAGATAAATAAATATAATAAATGTTAGTAATTATGTTTTCCGTCGTTTCATTTTACTGTTTTTTGCAGTTTACTGTGTTTTGTTTTCAGACTCAACTGTTTTAATGGTGTAACACGTCAAATCTTTTGACGGCTGTAATTATGGTGTTTTGTTTTCCAATGGCTGTTAGATAACTATTGGACTTCTTTTGTTATATATTATTTGCACATTGTTTCACGCTTTTTTTTATAATATTAGTTGTTTAAATTAATTTTATTATAGTTTGTTAGTTTTTGGGGGGTGTTTTTATGGCATTATGGCGTTTTACGCGTATTTGCTAATTTTGGCGTTTTATTATAGTTTTTTGTTGTTTATTAACTGACATTACAAAACAAACAATAGATAAAGAAAATTAAAAAAAACAAAGTAGAAGCAATTTATGATTTTAAATCTTCAGTGTCGTCAGTCGTTTTTTTCTTTTGAAACTACAAGAAATGTGACAAATAAATGGCGTTTTGGGTTTGGCGTTGTCTATTTTCTTTGTTCATGTGTCGAAGTGTCTTTGTGGATGTTGGAGACATAGATCGACCCCGTGTGGGTGGATGCTATCTGCCTGTCGTCTGCATTATAATCATCAAGGCCAAAGTAGCATTTACACTGGTATACGTCTCTTCTTATCATCCAAACCTTCTTCAGAAACAAAGATGACAGTATGACATATGGGTGTCATCAGTCCCTTTTTTTTCAATTTTGTCCATCTCATACAGCAAAATCTTACTACACTCACGTAACAAATCATTAAGTGAAGCTTCATGCAGAACATCACCGAGGATAAAAGAAAAGATGTTTGTTGTCGTTGTATTTTTTGGCGTTTTACATTGAGTTGTAAATTTTTTTAGCAACCACTGTGTGTGTGTTTTTTTTTGTGTTTTTTTGGTGTGATAAATGGAAGGTGGTGAGACGTTTCTATTTATAGATTTTTTTAGCGCGTAGTTTAGACGGGATGTTATTTTTATAACAAAAAATGTAATTAACATTTATCTTGATGTAAGCTTTGGCGTTATATATAATGGCGTTTCATATTTTTTGGCGTTTTTGTAGCCAGAGAGCTTAAAGAAAAACACAGAAAAAAGTACGCAGTGATAAAATTGGCGTTTTGTATGTATTGGGCGTTTTATTTTTCAATGGCGTTTTATGTGAGAAATGCTTTTTTTTTAATTTTTTACCCTTAATGAAGTGCGTCCACGTAATAAAGTTGGTGTTATTTACTAAAATGCCACCGCGCCAATCTAGTTCATAGATTGTTTTGATCGGACGATCAATAAGCGTTCTCACCGTTCTCACACTTTCTACCGTTTTCTCAAAATCCTGACCCTATATATATATATAGGGAGGGGCTCATGCGAGAACCACCCTTATTGTGAGAACCTTGAGAACCAATGTGAACACAACCTAAAATAGCTAAAAAAACCTAACCCCCACCCCCCCCCCCAAAAAAAAACCTAACCCCCCCCCCCGCCCCAAAAAAAAACCTAACCCCCCCACCCCCCCAAGCTAAAATGCTAAAAACTAAACCCCCAAAAAACCTAAAAAAGTCTAAAAAAAATCTAAAAAAATCAAAAAAAAAATCTAAATTTTTTTTTGAATTTTTTAATATTTTTCATGTTAAAATCGCTACTTTTAGAAGCCAAAAATTTTTTTTTTAAAAATTGTTTTTTTTGGCTTCCAAAAGTAGCGATTTTTTTATAAAAAATATTAAAAAAATAAAAAAAAAAATTTTTGTGTGATTTTTAGCTATTTTTAGGCATTTTTGGTTTGTTCACATTGGTTCTCGCGGTTCTCACAATAAGAGGTGGTTCTCGCATGATCTTCTCCCTATATATATATATATATATATGAAAAAAATTAATTTTAGGCTCCGTGAAAAACGGAGGCCAAGGCGGGTATGCTCATCGCCTTGCTCTAGGCCAGCTCTATTACAATGTCAATTTGAATTGTCATCAGGTTTATTTGTTGTATAAGTCTCTTTAAAAGAATCTGCTCTATACACGCTTTCTGCTTCATTCCACACATTTTCAAGTTTTTTCACAAATTTGGAATTAATATCATCATCCTCGTCGCCATATTTCTGCAAACGTAATTACAAACTACGTTGTTGATACAATTCATGATTTGTTTGTTTTATAAATGGATGATGTTGTATTAGTTTGTTGTGCTTGTCAAGGCTATCAGCGCTCTAAATTGCTAAACTTCAATCTCTTAGTTCATTAGAAGACATAGTTGTGGTTGGTGGCCTCTTCTTTGGTGATCTCCAATGGCGTCTGGCATCTCTACCAATGCATCTAGGTGGTTTGGGCCCCCTCTCAGCTCGAGATGTTGCGGTTTATGCCGTTGTGGCATCCATAGCTCAGTCTTGGGAATTACAGGATCATATCCTTCGAAACAGTGGGGTTGTCGGGCTCGACCGGGACTATCTGCAGACACTCGAACGCTTTAATGCCTTTCTCCCGGACTTTGATATTGGCGGTTTCTCTAACAAGGACACCGCCCCCTCGAAGCCACAAAAAACTTTGGCGAATGCTCTATTTAGCAAAATAGCTCAAAGCCTGGGAGAAATTTTCGATTTGTCATCTTGCCAGAAGGCAGTCTTGGAATGCCCGAAGGGTCCCCATGCTCAGGATTTTTTGACCGTTATCCCGATTGAGGGGCTGGGACAATGTATGTAAGTAGTAGAATACATAGCCATCCTTAAATACCAACTGATGATCCCTATGTACCGAGAAGATGAAACCTGCCTGATATGTCGTAAAGCTTGTATGGATAGATACGGAGAGCAACAGTGCATTGTAAGGAGCTCCTTAGGTTCAAATATCAGCATGACTGGGTACGGGATGTGAGGTGATGTGGGACATCCTGAAAAGAGCTGGGATTTCGGCTAAGAAACAGGCTCCTGTGAATTTTCTTACGGACCATATGGAAGGGAGATCTACTCTGCGACCAGCGGATCTGCTCGTCTTTGGTTGGGCTAGGGGAAACATGCTTGTGTGGACCTCATGGAGGTTTCCCCTCTGGTTGGTTTAAGGGAAAACGGGTTTGTAGCTAGACAAGCAAAAAGAAAGGCATAATCGAAGAAAGTTGATAAGCACGCTAAAGCTTGTGCAGAGTACCAACATGTTTTTGTCCCTTTTACCTTTGTCACATTTAGCTCCCTAGCGCCAGAAGCTATCCAATTCCTGATCAGGATCCAACGGGTCATCCACAACAATTGTTCAGCCTCAGGAGGCAGGGTTTTCTCTTTGGTAGATTAAGGTTTACAATTCAGAAAGGGGTCGCGACGCAGCTTGTTGCCTGATGTGTGTAAAATGCAACATATAAATTACATCAAATGAGGCATAAAACTAACCCTTTTTAAGTACTAGTGTTGGAAAAAGAGTGTTTTTGTCTTCCTTTTGTATTTTCAGGATTAAATGAGCTCAAATTCACAAAAGAAGCAAAAAGACAGCTAAATCTAACATAAATACAAGAAAAGGAACATAAGTGGATTGCCCGACCCCTCAACAGCATCTTCCCAAGCAAAATAGAGAAGGCAGAAGACTGAACACGCCCCGTGCTCAGCCAGCACGGGGCCGTGCCCAAGAAGCAGCAGAAAAGACAAACCTATAGAAGCTTCTATTGCCCACCACGGGGCCGTGCCCAGTGAACACGGGGGCGTGGCGAAAGTACAGCAGGCGCATTAATTGTAATTGCGAATTACAATTAATGAAGAGAGAGAGTGTCAGACAGGCACGGGGCCGTGTCCAGCGGACACGGGGCCGTGCCCGGCCTTCTGTTCAGCCTATAAATAGGAGTGCTTGGTTTCATTGCAACTCATCCCTTGGCACACCACCTCTCTCACACTTCATCAACCACCCACCACCATCACAACACCATCATCCACCACCATCATCCATTGTCCATCATAGAGTGTGTGAGTCGTCTCGGATCCAAGATTGATCGTAAGAGTTCTTGACAATCAAGGCCATGTTTGCCTAAGTCTCTTACATCACTTGGTGAAGACAAGTGTTTAGTATAATACTTTTTATTTTTAATCTTTTGCACTTTTTATTTGGTTTTGTATTAATGACTTTAATAACTAGTTGCTTATGTTGAAGGTGATCTTTCCTTATCGTTTGTCCGTGGTGTCTTGGCATTATTTTACTGTCTATATAAAATAAAAGATTTTCACCATTCATATCTCCACGGTCTATATGGAGGTATGTTGGCTACCTGGTCGGGGGTTAAGGGAACGGTTTGGTAAGGGTCTTGCCCTTGTTCAGCGTTTAGAGGTCCTGCAAGGGACCTGGGTCAAATTTAGTAGGATCTCCTTCAATACCCATAGGTATTGGATGGCGGGGATCCAAACTCTTTGACCCCCTCATAAGTTAACTACTATTAATACTATAACCCGGCTATTTAGGACTGTATCCCTGCTGACTCAGACTACTTAGTCGAGGGTAACGTCACCTCCAAAAGAGGGGCCTACCATAATTTGCATTAATAACTTAATTCATTATCTTTCAATAATCCGACCCTTTAGGATTGTATCCTTGCTGACTCAATCTACTGGGTTGAGGGTAACGTCGCCTTCAAAAGAGGGGCCTACTTCAATAACTAAGATAATCTCTTAAACAAGTGCAAAAGTGCGAAAATAATCAAAGGTTATACTAATACACGAGTCGGATCCAAGTGATTCATCTTGTCTATCTGTTTTTATTTTTATTTTATTTTTCAGCATTTAGTTAGTTTTCATTTTCTTAGTTTAAAAAATCTTTTCTAACTTTTTGATTTGATTAGACGTTGAGGATAAACCGGTGCTAAAAGCTCTTGTGTCCTTGGACGACCTCGGTATCTTACCAACACTATACTACGTCCACGATGGGTGCACTTGCCCATATGTGTGTTTAGTGTTAGTAAATATCGTGTTTTATAAATTTAAAACTTGGCTAAAAGTGTAAAAAGGGCTTAAAATATACATCTAAAATATATTACACTACACACGCATCAAGTTTTTGGCGCCGTTGCCGGGGACACAAGGATTTTAAGAAAGCTTAAAATCGACAGCCTAATCTATTTTCAAAACCTTTTTAAAACGCGCGCACATTTTTCTGCATTTTAGTTTAGTTTGCATTTACAGTAGCCTGAACACGGGGCCGTGCTCACTGAACACGCCCCCGTGCTGCATATTTTTAGTTAGATACCCAAATACAGAGTCTGAACACGGGGTGGTGCTCATTGAACACGCCCCCGTGTCCAACGTGACCAGTAACTTTAATTAAAACGCCCAGATACAGATCCTGAACACGGGGCCGTGTTCACCCAACACGGGGCCGTGTCCAGCTTCTGTTTCCGTCTTTGTTTTTGTTTTCTGGTCCCGAGACTCAGTTGTGGTCTGCTGAGTGATTCTTATGGATCAATACTCAGGAGGTTACAACTACACCTATGAGGAGGATGATTATATGAGAGACTATTGCACTAATTGTGGAAACCCGCACTTGGTACAATATTGTAACTTATTTCAACCATCTGCTTCATACAACTATTATGAGGAGCCCAGGTACGAGCCATCAACTTCATACACTTCCTATGAAGACCAAAGGTATGAACCTCCTCCCTCATACTCATATTTTGATGAACCAAGGTATGAGCCTTCATACTCATACTTTGAAGAGTCAAGATATGAGCCGCCACCTTCATACACTTATTATGAGGAACCATGGTGTGAACAACCCACCTCATATGAGTACTATGAAGAACAAAATTACGACCCTTATCCATCATATGCTTACAATGAAGGACAATGGTGTGAACCATCTACTTCATATGGGTACTATGAGGAACCAAGGATCGAACAACCGGATTCAAGCTTTGAGGATCCCAATCCTTTTTCTATCACCGAAGTGACCAATAGGATATTAGAACACATTAAAACTATCGAACGTTGCATAAAAGAATCTCGCGCAAGGGAAGGGGAGTCCCGCGCAAGAGAAGAATTAAATTGTAAGAATAACGTAGAGATAGTTGAAAATGTAAAAATGGAAGAACGAGAAAGTGAAAAACCGACACATGAGTTAAACAACGAAAGAGGTGAGGACGATAACGCTAAATTACAAGAAGAGTCCAATTTTGAAGAAATTAGTCTCTTGTCACCCTCTTTTGAAAATCATTGTTTAGTAACCCCTTATGCTAAGTTTTTAAAAGAGCTAAATACTAATACTAAAATTGAAGAAATGATAAGTGTTAAGTTAACTAATGATCAAACCTCGCTAATAAAAGAAGATCCTTTTGAAATTAACATTACACCGGTTCCATGTTTCTTTCAAAATTCCTTTATTAGTAATATCACCATTGATAAAGATCTTTGTGTTAACATAATGCCTAACTATATTTTTGAGAAATTAAGTATTAGTGATTTTTCTCCACTTCAAATACCCATTTTTCTATCCGATCGGAAGGTAATAAGATCAATCGGTGTAGTTGAGGATGTATTGGTTCAAACAAATCAAATGGTTATTCCAACCGACTTTGTCATCCTCGATGACGCTCCTCTAGTCTTAGGAAAACCTTTTGTGAAAACTCATGAAGCTTTGAAAAACCGGAAATTTAACAATCTACCTCTTCAATTAGGGGCATTCAAAAGGAGCATAGATCTTGAGCGTTCAATGAAATATCTTTTTGGCAATAATGACCCCCTAATTGAAGATGAAGATGAGCCACCCGATACAACTGAAGAAGATGACCACTTTGTTGAAGAAGAGGTCGCCATAGAACAAACTTTTAAGGTTCTTGATCTAGATGAGCCACAAAATAAGGTGTCTTCTAAAGACCCACCCATTGAGCTCAAAGAACTTCCTAAAGGTTTGGAATATGCTTTTCTAGACAAAGATGGTAATTTACCTTCATCTAAATTAAGTAGCGTAGAAAAAGAAAAATTAGTTAATCTTCTTAAAAAACACAAAAATGCGATTGCTTGGAAGCTTGTAGATATTAAAGGAATAAGTCCTTCCATGTGCACGCACAAAATTCTAATGAATGATGACTACAAAACAGTAATTCAACCACAACGAAGAGTAAATCCCAATGTGCAAGAAGTGGTTAAAAATGAAGTCATCAAGCTACTTGACGCCGGACTAATCTATCCTATCTCCGGTAGTCCATGGGTAAGTCCCGTCCAAGTAGTCCCAAAGAAAGGAGGTATGACGGTAATAACTAATGAAAAAAATGAATTAATACCAACAAGAACCGTCACAGGATGGAGAGTTTGTATCGACTATAGACGATTAAATGAAGCGACAAGGAAAGATCACTTTCCTTTGCCCTTCATTGATCAAATGTTAGAACGACTATCCGGTCATAAATTTTACTGTTTCTTGGATGGTTTTTCAGGTTACTTTCAAATCCCAATAGCACCTGAAGACCAAGAAAAAACAACTTTCACATGCCCCTACGGAACTTTCGCCTATCGACGCATGCCATTCGGTCTATGTAATGCACCTGCAACATTCCAACGTTGTATGGTAGCCATTTTCTATGACATGATAGAAAAGACAATGGAAGTCTTCATGGACGACTTTTCTATCTTTGGAGACTCATGTGACCAATGCCTCGACAACCTTGAACGAATGCTATCCCGATGTGAGGAAACTAACCTCGCCCTTAACTGGGAAAAATATCATTTCATGGTAACAGAGGGAATAGTACTCGTTCATAAAATCTCAAGCGAAGGTATGGAAGTTGATCGAGCAAAAATAGAAACTATTTCTCGATTACCTCCACCATCCTCCGTTAGAGCAATAAGAAGTTTCTTAGGGCATTCCGGATTTTATAGAAGGTTTATCAAGGACTTTTCAAAAATTTCAAGACCTCTAACAAAATTACTTGAAAAAGATGCACCTTTCATCTTTGACGAGTAATGCAATCAAGCATTTCTAACCCTCAAGGAAATGCTAGTCAATGCACCTATCATGATAGCGCCTGATTGGAAATTTCCTTTCGAAATCATGTGTGATGCAAGTGACTTTGCTGTTGGAGCAGTCTTGGGACAACGAAAAGAAAAGCATTTCCACCCAATTTATTATGCTAGTAAAACGCTTAACGACGCACAAGAAAATTACACAACTACAGAAAAAGAGTTACTAGCTGTGGTATTTGCTTTTGATAAATTTCGTTCTTACCTTGTTCTTTCTAAAACTGTAGTCTATACAGATCATGCAGCTATCCGATACCTCTTCAAGAAACAAGACGCGAAACCCCGTTTGATCAGATGGATTCTACTCCTCCAAGAGTTCGACATTGAAATCAAAGACAAAAGAGGAGCAGAAAACACTGCTGCAGATCATCTTTCACGCCTAGAAGACCCAACTTTGGAGGCAACTAGGGACGAGCAGATCAACGAAAAATTTCCCACAGAATCCTTGGAAATGATGGAGAGCAGACAAGAACCATGGTATGCCGACTATGCTAATTATTTAGCTAGCGGTATAGTCACCAAAGGATGGCCGCATCATCAAAGAAAGAAATTCTTTGCTGATGTAAAGCATTACTTTTGGGAAGACCCTTATCTTTTCAAAATGTGTGCCGACCAACTCATCCGAAGGTGTGTCCATGGTAATGAAGCACGAAGAATTCTCCGTCATTGTCATGAAGGTCCATACGGAGGGCATCATGGTGCCGCTAGTACCGCACGAAAGGTATTTGATTCAGGATTTTATTGGCCAACCATTTACAAAGATGCACAAGATCTTGTAAAGACATGTGATGCTTGCCAAAGATCAGGTAATATTTCTTCCAAAAACGAAATGACTCAAAATGGCATTCTCGTTTGTGAAATTTTTGATGTGTGGGGACTCGATTTCATGGGACCCTTCCCACCGTCAAAAGGAAACAAATATATACTTGTGGCAGTCGATTACTTGTCTAAATGGGCAGAGGCCGAAGCTCTTCCAACAAACGATGGAAGAGTAGTGGTAAAATTTCTGAAAAAATTATTCTCTCGTTTTGGAACACCAAAAGCTTTGATAAGTGATAGGGGTAAGCATTTTTGCAATCATCAACTCGAAAAAATCTTAACGAGGTATGGGGTCTATCACCGGGTCTCAACAGCATATCACCCTCAAACAAATGGACAAGCCGAAGTGACTAACCGAGGTTTAAAACGAACACTTGAAAAAACCGTAGGGTTAAATAAAAAAGGAATGGGCTGATAAATTAGATGATGCTTTATGGGCTTTTCGAACTGCTTATAAAACCACTATAGGCGCAACCCCATATAAGCTTGTCTATGGAAAAAGTTGTCATTTGCCAGTAGAAATAGCTCACAGGGCCTACTGGGCAATAAAAAGCGTAAACTTAGACTTAGAAACTGCAGGTAAAAATCGATTTTGTCAAATGAATGAATTAGACGAATTAAGGAATTATGCATACTCTAACTCCGAAATTTATAAGGAAAGAATGAAAAATTTACACGATAAATATATTAAGCCTAATGAATTTCGAGTAGGAGACCAAGTTTTGTTGTTTAATTCACGACTTCGATTATTTCCTGGTAAACTAAAATCTAGGTGGTCTGGACCTTTTTCCGTCACCCATGTTTTTCCTCACGGTGCAGTCGAAATTAAAGCTCGAAATGGTATACCATTTAAAGCCAATGGCCAACCGCTAAAACTCTACCGAGGATCCATTGAGGATGAAGAAGAGGAGATCTCGCTTCAAACGGTTAACGAATGAAAAGCACCCACATCATACCCGATATGTTATAAACAAGCGAGTATACATCGAAACCGGTAAGTCTTCTAACCATGTCTTCGGAAAAAGGGGCACTCACACGAGCACAAAAAAATATATATATATATATATTTTTTTTTTTGCTCGGCACGAGGCCGTGTCCGCTGGACACGGGGCCGTGTCGACGCAACTGTCGGGATAAAACCCTCATTTCATAACAGTTACCTCATTCCACACGCCCCGTTTTACCGAAAACGCTCTGGTTCAAGGCGATTTTCCGCAGATTTCCGACGTTACCTCCACGTTTAACAACATCAAGGTATGATTCTATCATCATTAGTAGTTAGATTAGTTACTTGCATGTAGTTAAACATCAAAAATTTGGGGAAAAATCTAGGGTTCTTCAAGTTCATCCGGATCAAACTCAAAATTTTTGATATAATCTGTTAGTATTAGTTTAGATTAGTATAATGGGAAGTAAATACACTTGTATTGTTGATAGATTAGCCCGATTTCTCACTAAAACCTCAAACCCTTGTTTTTGAACCGAAAAAGATAAAATTGGAAGGGTAAACGGGTTCGGCACTTGGGGTTTCATTTTCGGGGAAAACCGCACCTACTTGGCCAAAAATTTTCAGCTTTCCGGGACCGGGACGAAAAATGAGGTTTTTGGGTTACAGACGTCTGGACACGGGGTCGTGCCCGCTGAACACGGGGCCATGTCCAGCCCACTGTTTGCAGTTCCTTTCAGAATCTCACTGTTTCGTGCTAACTTTTGGTGTATTCTTTCAGATGGCAAAGTTCATAAGGTTCAATGCAAGTGAGCTCGATGCTAGGGCAAGATACGAGTTACTTCAAACAAGGCCCGAGGAGTACCCCAGACGAGCATGCACGGACCTGTTAACCTTGGTAAACCAGCTGGACCGATTCAACAACATCGTTACGGGACCACTAGCAGTTGCATTAAACACTCGACTTCGGTCGGTGCATCAATGCACCATGGAGTTCTATAGTACTTTTACCTTCACTTCAAGGTGTGACCCGTTCGACAATGAAGGGGTTGCATTTCGGTGTGGCGGGATGAGGTACTCGATCTCTATGGCACAGTTTGGAGCTATAGAGGGACTGTATGGGGAAGAGGAATCGGGAAATGAATAAAATACCTGGGGATTACGAGATTTGGATGAAAATGAATGTCAAGCCGCATGGGCCCAAATCGGTGAAGGAATCTACAACCCTAGCAGCACCAAGAGTACCAAGCTGAGGGACCCACTGTATCGCTACATTCACAGGCTCCTCGCCTACTCTCTTAACCAACGTCACGACAGTAGTGGTGTTGTAGGGTTGAAAGATTTGGTTGTCCTTCATTGTATCCACAACCGAAAGCCTCTCGATGTTCCATATCTCCTATTATGAAACATGCATCTCAACCGCCTTGCTCGTGCTCCAACACCTATCTTCTTTGGAGGATGGGTGTAACGCCTCTTCAAGCACTTCATGCGAATCCCTAGGTCCTTCGAGAGAAGCCCATGGTCGGGACGAGTTGACTATCACATTTGCCGAGCCATGAACTTACTTTATGAGGCGGAAGACGGGTCAGTGAGCTTCCAAAGGACGCAAGGCTATGCATGGAACCCGCAGGAGGCCCTAGTTCTTCACGCACCACCTCCTCACTACCAGTACCAACCCCATGGTGATACGGGTCAATCCTCCTCACAAGGAGGCGGTTTTCCTAACTTTCAAAGCTTACATGATCTTTTGCAGGAAAACCTCATGTGTACCAGGAACACCTACAACCTTGCCAACAATACATACCACCGGGTCGGAGCTATCGAACGAAACATCAACGATATACAAGACGATATCGGTAGCATCCGGGAGTATATGGCGGGTCAGGGGGATGGAGGTGATGACAGCGACGAGGACATGGACTAGGGGGTTGACGGAGCAGGAGCGGGTTGATGGCGAGCCCACAGGTTAAAGTCCCTTTATCTATCTAACAGTTTGTGGCCTACGTGCCAAGTGTTGAACAATTTACTTTCCTTGACTACTTTTATTTTCTGCTTTATTTTTCTTTTACTTTATGCTTGGAACAATTAACTATGGTAATGTAGGATGTTTGTATTGCTTGGTGTGGAATTTAGTGATGAAACAGGTACAAACCGAGGCTTAGAGTGCTAAGCCTTAGCACTCATAAAGCCAGGATGGAAAAACCGGAGGAATGAACCTATTTTTCAGGCTTACAGACTGTCCACACGGGGACGTGTCCAGCCAACACGCCCCCGTGCTCACCTCCCAGACCTGCCTGTTTGGTTACTTTCCTGCAGATTTTTTTGCCAGACACGGGGTCGTGCCTAGCCACCACGCCCCCGTGTCCATCTTCTGTAAGTTTTCATTACTGGCAGTTCACCACGGGGTCGTGTCCAACGGACACGGGGCCGTATCCAGGCTGCCAGTAACATTAATTTTTGCTTTTAAACACCATGTTACACATTCAATCAACCTAAAAATTTATTTTTGGGACACATTGAGGACAATGTTTAATTTAAGTGTGGGGGGGGGGATGCTAAAACCTTGAAATTTTGCAAGTCCTAATAACAAGCCTTACACAAAACTCTATTGGAACCGCTAATCACCCCAAATTTTTTCAAAAAAAAATTTCATTTTTTTTACTTGTCTAAAGTTTAAGTTGGGAATTCTAAGATTAATAAGGTTATATTTTTGCAAGTTTACAACCGATAGCGTCGTGATAAAAAGAACTAACATAAGAAAATTATGAAACGGCATGACAAGCTTAGTTAAAATTCGATTATATATACTTGATCACATAGAAAAACTCATTCCCACAAAAAGTGAGTTTTGAGCCTTTATTGAGCATACAAATACACATCTTTAGACTAAATGCTCATTTTTCGTTTCTTGTGTGAATTGCCGCTTGGTTCTTACAACTCTAGAACTTGCCACGACGATTCATTCCCAGTCCTTACCAACTTAAACCCAAGTAAGTAAATGATGGAGGCATTAGGACTAACCCTTTTTTTTCTTTCAAAACCATTATTTTTTTTTCACCTACCCAAAACTCCCCCTAGTTAACCCCTTTGAGCCTAAACCTTTCATTTCTTTACCTTAAAACCCTTTTACCCACCAAAACCCTTTTTATTTTTACCATTTATTTTAGTAACAAGCTTGGTTTTCGTGTGACTAAAAAATTGATGAAGTTAGAAATAAACAAACAAAGCTCTTAAAACAAAACGCTTGTTTGAAGAAATACTTCATTAAGAATAAAAAGTCACTAAAACAAAATGTTTTACGAAAACCGACGCTTTTTACGCTTTTCGCCCTTTTCTACTAACCACTAACCCAACTACCCACCTTTAGCCCAAGCCTTTACCCAAAAAGTCCTCTTGATATTTACAAAGGTAACAAGTTAAAAAGGAGGAGGATTGATTGCTTGGCAAGCCTATGGTAGGGATAAGTCCCACGCCGCTCTCAAGTGATTCACTAAAAATACACCTTCGGCCGAGTGTGAGTGATTTCTCCCGTGAGGTATGTGAACTTGTATATAAATGGAATTTTAAAAAGGCATGCTATGCCCAAATAAGTAATTTATCCTATGAAACGTTCTAAATAAATCATAACGAAGAGGATTGTAAATAAATAAAAATAAAACCAAAAAGATCTTGGATTCCCGACACTCTATGACAAGCCAAAACCTTCTCTTCTACCCATTCCATTTGGGAGTGTAAGCCATGTATTAAAGAGTTTTGCTTGAGGACAAGCAAAAATTCAAGTGTGGGGGTATTTGATGTGCGTAAAATGCAACATATAAATTACATCAAATGAGGCATAAAACTAACCCTTTTTAAGTACTAATGTCGGATAAAGAGTGTTTTTGTCTTCCTTTTGTATTTTCAGGATTAAATGAGCTCAAATTCACAAAAGAAGCAAAAAGACAGCTAAATCTAACATAAATACAAGAAAAGGAACATAAGTGGATTGCCCGACCCCTCAACAGCATCTTCCCAAGCAAAATAGAGAAGGCAGAAGACTGAACACGCCCCGTGCTCAGCCAGCACGGGGCCGTGCCCAAGAAGCAGCAGAAAAGACAAACCTATAGAAGCTTCTATTTCCCACCACGGGGCCGTGCCCAGTGAACACGGGGGCGTGGCGAAAGTACAGCAGGCACATTAATTGTAATTGCGAATTACAATTAATGAAGAGAGAGAGTGTCAGACAGGCACGGGGCCGTGTCCAGCGGAATATAAAGTTGTTTACATTATTACTCTCGTGTTAGACCATGTGTTATCATCACGCCATTGGGTGTTTTCCGGTGCCAAGTTAGACAAACCGTGCCCCGCACACCATCACACCCATGCGTGGTTGAGGGTGTTGGGTAGTGCCCTTGGAGCTAGTCAAGGCGTGGGAGGGGGAGAAGCAAGTGATAGGGTGGGTCATGTGGAGAGGAATTCAATAGAGGGACCTTGACCTTTCAAAATTATTATAAGTAGAGATGGGGAGTAGTAGAAAAGGCAAGGGAGATATTTCACATGACCAGAATTTGTTGCTCCTCGACCATAACGGTTGCAGTGGCAACTATTCTGCACAAGTAGGACATGAGATTGAGAAACTATCGGCGTAACCTATCATTTGTTGTGTTGAAGTGGGCTTTTAACAACCCAATATCAAAATATGTTGAAGTGAGCTTTTAAAAGCCCAACTAGGTTTATGCCCCGGCCACTGTGTGTGGGGGGTGGGGGTGGGGGGGCTAAGTCGAATATTTCTCAGTTTTATAACATGTACGCGTGTGTTTCAGATACTTGTACATACTACTCATAACACAATCTAAATAAATACTACATCGAGACGTAGATAAAATTACGGTCGTTAAAGAATTTTATTAACTAAGTTTAGAAATTGTAAAGTAACTTTATTAAAGTCCAGGAGTAGCAACGTTGGTCCACTAATAGCAAACAGTCACTATTTCTCCAAGTTGGTTTATCACGGTAGCAAGGGGAAAAAGCTAAAAGATGAAATACTAAAAGGAATAAAAGTAGAGGGACTAAACATGTATCCTATCAAAGTTAAAGTAGAGGGACTAAACACACATTTACACAAGATTAACCAATAAAAATATTTTTTTTTAAATAGAAGGGCTAAAGACATATATTAGCATACTTGAAGATTTAAAGTAACATTCAAAATTTAAAACAAAAAAAAGGTCACGACCAATAAGGAAGTGGCAGGTAGCTGTCCGCCGTTATTCCGGGCAATGGCCTTTATTAGAGGGACTAAACATGTATACTACCAAAGTTATAGAAGAACTAAACACGCATGTACAAAAACTTAACTAACAAAAAAAACCTTTTAAAAATAAAGGGGCTAAAGACGTATATTAACAATGTTGAAGGTTTTAAAGTCAAATACAAAATAATTAAAATGAGGTCACGGCTATGGGGAAGTGTTAAGCAACTACCTGGCACTATTCTCAGCTATGGCCTACCAAGTTACAGAAGGACTAAACATACATGTACAAAATCTTAACCAACAAAAAAGTCTTTTTAAAAATAGGGGTTAAAGACGTATATTAGCAAAGTTGAAGGTTTAAAAGTAAAATACAAAATAAGTTTTTGAGAAAAATGTCTGAATAGTCCCTGTGGTTTGCGGGATTTTTACATATAGTCCATACACTTCTAAAATTACAACTATAGTCCCCAACATCTACACATTCGTTCTCGGATAGTCCCCCTGACGTGGATGGGGGTGAGGTTTTTATGTTAAGTGGGTATGAAATGACTAAAATGCTCTTTTATTAACAAAATAACAATTAAAACAAAAAGAGTCAATATAACAATTCAGGTGAGGCCCATATTTTTATTAAAAACATAAAACATCATCCTCTTCTCCATAACCCTACCTCCACCTCTCAACCACCGTCTCCACCCTCCACTGCCTCAAACCACCGCTTCCACCCTCCACCACCTCTAATCATAGCCTCCACACAAAACCTGTTTCAAAAAGCATTAGCCATGGCATTGAACACCTCTGTCATCATCTTCCTTAAGCCACCATCGCCAATTGAACACCTTTTATTAGACTCGTGGTTTCAAACTTGAAGAACCAATTATTTTTATTTCATGAAGCTGAAGACGAATACGATATCGATCGGTTACCCAAGTGTACAGTGGTGGTAACATCAGGTCTGACGCCCATCGCATGAACCCATCACAGTTTGGTCGGAAAGTGTTGCCTGCAGTTGTGGTAGTGGTGGTTGGTTATAGAAAGATGGTGGTGAGTTGAAGAAAGAGTGATCGGTGATTTTTTGGGGATCTATTAACCAATTTTTGCCTACCACCATGTATGCAGCCCAACACCATCTTATGTCACAACTTGCAACAACTTACCACCGCCAAACCCCCTAAACTTAAAGAATAAACAGATCTATAGAAGTTATAAGAGAGAAGTTATAGTGATGGGTGTGGCGGAACTGTTCGTCGGAGGTGGTGGGTGTAGCGAAATTGTTCGCCGGAGGTGGGATGGTTGTTGATACTTCCGCGACTGCAGGGTACTTCCGTTGTTACAGATCGTTGTTGATTTTGTTTGTAATGGTTTGTTCCGTAAGGATTTGTGGAGATGTCTGCTGCTAACTGCAACTCGCTGCCACCACCTCACCCCGACTTCCAATTTTAAAGGGTTGTCGATGGTGACGATGTTGTGGTGATGTTTGGTGGTGTTGTTGGTTCGATAGTGACCAGAACCGGTGGTGGATGGTGGTACGTGCTAGGTGGGGTTAAGAAGATGAAGAAGAGGATGGTGGGTCCCAATTTTTATATTTAAATAATAGTTGTGCCCCGCCCCCTCTTGTCTTTATAAATGATTAATTTATGTTTTATTTTTACGCTAAGGGTATTTAGGTCATTTCACACCCACTTAACTTGACAAACTAACCCCCATCTACGCTAGAGATTATCCGAGAACGAATGTGCAAAAATTGGGGACTGTAGCTGTAATTTTAGAAGTGTAGAGACTATAGGTGAAAATGAAGCAAACCACATGGACTATCCAGACATTTTTCTCTATTTTTTTTTAAGACCACGACTATAAAGAAGTGTTAGACAGCTTCCCGGGCTATGCCTTTTAAATATATACAAGAGTTAATTGCCTGGATAGTCTCTGTGGTTTACGTTTAGTCTCCACCTTTTAGAAATAGCATGTATGCTTCCTATAGTTTGTTATTTTATTACTCGAATAATCCCTTGAGTAAATATCAGTTAGTTTGATCAGTTAAGTTGGTGTGAAAATACTAAATTGTCCTCCTCCTTCTCCACACCACCACCACCCACCAAACCTCATCAGCCATTTCTCAAACAATCCCCATATAGTCTTAAAAAGATTAGTCTATTTTGTTTTCTATGTTATTTAGTTAAAAATTTGTCATTGCTTTTTTTCCATCGGTGTATGAAGGGAGATCAAAAATCTAGAAGCTACTTTGTATGTTTCACATGGTATTCGTACTTTCTACGTGAAACAACATTAAATGTAGAGAAAATTACCAATCTAGCCAAGAAAAAAGTCAAATTACCAATCTAGCCACCTCATGCGTCTTTGGAAGGCCACTCATGTATGGGATGAGTCTTTCAAGCATGGGATGAGTCCTTGGGAAGAAACCCAATAAAAAAAAGACACGTGGCGTTGATGAGTCTGCGGACGCATGGGATGAGTCTGCGGACGCATGGCTTGTGGGTCCGCGGACGCATGGGATGAGTCCGCGGACGCATGGGATGATTCTTTCATGTGTGTGATGTGATTTGTGGGTCCGCGGACGCATGGGATGAGTCCGCGGACGCATGGGATGAGTCTTTCATGTGTGTGATGTGATGAGTCTTTCCACGTGTCAGTTGGGGATTGGCGGACGCAATACTTGGCCTGGCAGACGCATTAGAAGACTTGGGATCTGTGAGTGGCCTTCCAAAGACGCATGAGGTGGCTAGATTGGTAATTTGACTTTTTTCTTGGCTAATTTTGTAATTTTCTCTTAAATGTATGTATATATACACACATGCATATGCATATACATTTATTATGTATCACCCTCTCTCTCTCAACATATGTTATCTTAAAATACGACTCTTTGGAAAAAAGAGCAGTTTTATTACGATTTTAAGACATTTAACGAAGTTTAGCATCTTAAAATGAGGGTGAAATTACCCTTCCATCATTCTATTTAACTTATATATTAGAGTTTATAAAGTTGGAATTATCACACACATTTTGTCTCACGTCGCTTGTCTAAAGAAACAATGCCAATGAAAACCCTTATAAATAGAAAAGAGTAACTCAATAAATTTCCTTAGCGACTTTGTTTAGCTGCATCGATGGTCCCATTTGCCTGTATAGTTTTAATTTTTTGTTGGTTCATACGCTGGTTCAAAACTGAATCAAAACGAAAATTTTGGTTTTGATTATGGTTATGGCTCAAAATCGAATCAAACTGCCATGTGCACACCCTTAAAATTACCAACCTAAGTGTTGTGCTCCTCATCGCATTGTGCGGGCACCGCTCTATTATATATATACACACACTAGAGGGGTGTCCACATGAGATGATACGGAATACAGACACCGGTAATTACATAACATATAATATTTTTGTAACTTAAAAAACAATAGCAATCCATATTCAAACTAAACATAATAAAATCCTCATTTTATAGTGTTTTTTTTAATTAACGTTCGAAGAATTTGGCTATTTAAAATCATAGGGGGTTTTGGGGTGGGGGCGGGGTTACTTTGTCAACTTTTAAACTTTTTTTTAACAAGCACACTTTATAGTTGAACACACGTATATATATTTGGTTTTTTCCGCTGAAATGAATTTTTACATGATCTTTTGTGTATCTGTGTGTTAGAGGGGTGCATGCATGATGAAACAGGGAATACGGACACGACAATGGTAATCACATAACATGTTGCTGTTTTTAAAATTTAAAAACAATTTTAGCAATACAATACTCAAATTGGACAAAGCAAAGTGTTCTTTTTTACGGTGTAATTTTTTTAATCATTATTAACGTATGAAAAAATTATAGTCGTTTAAATCGTGAGAGAATTCTGTTTAAAAAAAATTGTATCATATGTTTTTAAAATTGCAATTTAACTTTTTAAAATCATGTAACTTTTTACTTTCTTAAATGTATTATAATAATATAATATGTGTACTATATTATTATAAACCAAAACGTCAATCATTTTCAGAAAAGAATAAAATGATGGAGCACTTAACTTCTCAAATTTATATCATGACCATGATATAATATTTATGAGGGGCTTTTAGATTTTTTTTATGTGAAGCACATCTTCAAAGAGAGTTTTCAATAAGTGAAGCCATCATTAAAATCAATTATCAAGTGATATTTATAAGAAAGTTTTAACTAACTTTATAGTAGTTAAACTAAAATAATAGTAAACTAAAATGTAGGGTTATCAGGAATCAAAATACGATATAATAATAATCACGATTTTGGTTATAAGGTCTATTGATTTTTTTTTAATAAATTTGCCATGTTCGCGTTGAAATGTTTAACCATTTTTAATAAGCAAGATGTGTTTGAGTTGACATGTTTATTCTGTTTAATTAGTTAAATATGTTGACCATCAAAACATCTAAATTTAAACAAAAATATCAAAGTACATGTTTTAAGGTCAATGTGTCAAACCGGATAACCCGTCAACCAAACCGTTTACGCATAAACTGAAAACAACTCATTTCAATCAACTCATTTATAGTATATAAGTGAGTCCGTTTGATTCATTAAGATAAATAAGTGCAGTGTCGGAAGCAGAACGATTTAGTTAGGGGGTCATCATAAGCTTATATTCTATACTGATTCAAATTAGGGGGTCCATCTCTAAGTTTGTTCTTCAAAAACTTAAAATTTATAAATAAAAATTTAAAAATTTCCAGTGACCGGGAGGTCAACGGACCCTCTTGACCCCCCTTTGGTTCCGCCCCTGAATAAGTGTGATACGTGTATAAATTACAAGAGCTCATCAATGGTAGTTTTTTTTAGTTTTTTTTTATAGTAGTCTCTTTTTTTGTTTTTTTAATATTAACTAGTTGATTTTTCGCCCACGCGTTGCGGCGGGGACCCAATGTCTGCAAAACGCGTATCAGCAGCAGATACCGAATATCAAAACATAAATAAAAATGACGTGGTAAGGATGGTCACTCCATCCTAAAAAAGCGATTTTAAATAACCTAATATATAATAATAGGACCCACACGTCCTACATGTTGGAAATTCGGTTGTTTTTAATTTAGTGATTGCGGTGCTAACACGTTAAAATATGCATGGGCTCGGCACCGGTAACGGCACCGAAAGTACCGATCCGGAAAATCATCGAAATTAGGTATCGGCACCGAAAATGCTCGGTACAATACGGTATGGTATTTGAAGGTAAAAATCAATAAATACAGGTATGGTGCTAGACCGGTGTCGAAACGAAAGTAACGATTCTGAAAACACCAAAAGGTGGGTACCAAATTGGTACCGAAAATGATTTGGTATAGTAAAGTTGGTACTGATACGATACCGGTTTGATTACAGGATTTGATACGATTTCCTCATCAAAAAAGACAAAAAAGAAAGCAAAATAAGTTGTTGTGTATATAAAACCTCATTCAAACGAAATACAGTTTACTTACTGTGTGTATGAAAAGTAATCTAAACGGTGCAATTACTTGCATTGCTACGTTGCTACAGGTTTTGATGAGCTCGGTACCAACCGGTGCCGAAAATACCGTTACCGAAATCCGCAAAAGTGTGTACCGGTACCGAATATACCTGGTACGGTATGGTTCGGTACTGGTCGGTACTGGTACGGCACCGGTATTTGAGGGTAAAAATCGGTGAATACCGGTGCCGAACCGGTACCGAAAATACACCTGATTTGGTAAAAGCGGGTACCGGTACTATTTCTTCATTCCTTAGTGATGTTACTGGTACGGCACCGGTATTTGAGGGTAAAAATCGGTAAATACCGGTGCCGAACCGGTACCAAAAGTACATCCGATTTGAAAAAAAATGAATACCAATACCGATACCTAATACTATTGCTTCATACTTTAGAGATGTGTTCACTTCTAAATTTAATATATTATATATATACTGTTCATTCATTTCTAAATTTAATAATTTAATATATTATATATAAATTTAATATATAGGTAAATTTAATAATTTAATATATTATATATATACTGTTCATTCATTTCTAAATTTAATATATAGGTAATAGGTAATATATAGGTAATTTGTTAATCACTAAATTTGATATTTGTGTTTCATTTACCACTCGGCTTTTATTTAAATAATATTTTGTTAATCATTTAATTTAGTATATTTTTTTTTCATTTTATAAATTTTATTAAAAACACGGTTGTGTTTGAAATAGAGACTTTTGGTATCGTGCGTTAGCTCAAGTGGCGGATTCATAACGTTACCATGACCAACGATATCAATACCGACCGAAGAACGTCGATGCCGATATTGATACTATCGAAGCCATCATTTGTATATGTACTTTAAATTATATGTGCTTTTAGCTCCTTTATTTTTATTTAATTTAATTTTCTTCTGATATCCCGTGTTCATTTTCCTTCGATATCCCGCGCTCGTTATTTTTTTATAAAGCTAAACACACGAATGTGTTTGATATTTTTTTCTCGGCTTTCACGTATAAACTTTGTTGAAATAAAAGTTTTATTCAAAATCGTACAATCTTGAACCGATACCGACATAGGTATCGGTATGGTTATTATCGAAATCGGAACTGGCATTACTTTTTATGGTTTTCAGTGTAAAACATATTTTTTAGACATATCATGAATTTAAACTAAATTTCGGTATCATATCGATACTGTAACGAACCGAACATGTACCGACTAAATTCTCCTATGTAACAAATCAAACTGATACTGACCGATTTCCCGCTACATCATGCAGGCAAATTGTACTAGTTAAGATAAATAGGTGTGATACGGTTTACATTTTACAAGAATAGATATGTAGGTCGTGACTTGTTCATAATTTCAGCTTGTAAACCAACCCCACCGACTCCCAAGAAAAAGCCATTACAAAGCTTTTGTGGACTAATGGATCCGTGCAGTTTGTTTCGGGTCAAGCTCGATATATCAACTATACTTTTTTTAAGTGATCACTTAAAAAAAAAAGTATAGTTGATATATTGAGCTTGACCTGAAACAAGCTGCACGGATCCATTTGTCCACTATCAAGCCCTAGCTAGATGAATTAATCAACAAAATATATAAACGAAACTAGCTGTTTTATTCATTTAAAATTAACACCAGAAACAACATAAATATATGTCGAATATTTATCGTTTATCACTTTATGACTTTATCATCGATAATTCACTAAAGAATACATACATAATTAATCTAAAACAGAAACTTGGTAGACATCTCAAGATAATACACAAGAAAGTTTGACCATTTAAATAAACCAAACTCGACCAATATTGTTATATAATTAGCTAGCTAGCATTAATTAATTCTGTATCCTTAGGGTTGATCTTCGTTCTTGAACCAAAGCAGCTCGAGCTGACATTATGGAGTTGTTCCCTAAAGAAGAATCAAACACCGTACAATCTATCCAATCTTTGAGCAAATCTTCGTGCCCCCACATGTCTGGAATCCTAACCCGACCCGCCATCTCAACCCGGTGCCTCTTTAACTTATCTCTTCCACTCTCCTCCACCTCTTTTCCGTCCGCATCATCGGGTGAAGAACAAGCAAGAGAATTAATGTTACTAGTGTTCTTGATGGTGAAGTCGCCTTCATTTTCATTTATCTTCTTTGATACATGAATATTATGTTGATGATGGGTTTTCTTGATATGTTGTGGCGATGGTGGTGGCGGTGGTGGTGGTGGCATAGTGTATCCTTCTCCGGCTGCTAGTGTAGTAGAAGAAGAAAAAGAAGAAGAAAGAAAATTAGGGTTTTTGATCATCACTTGATTATTATTAGTATTCTTGAAGATGAACCCTTTGTCTTCATAGGTTTTGTTTGGAATATGCATATGTTGTTGATGATGTAAATCTTGTGAAGAAGATGAGGGTGATGGTGGGACATGATGGTGGTTGAGGGTAGTTTCAAGATTAGGGTTTTTCTTGGAATATTCCATTGGAACCATGGGTTCTTGATCTTGATTTTGATCTTGTTGTTGTTGTTGATGATGGTTTGTCATGGACAAAATGCAGATTGGTCTTTTGAAAGAATGAAGGATGAGTTGTTGTGGAGAAGGAAGAAGAGAGTTAAGATATATGCGTGGGTGTGAGTGTGGGTGTGTGGTGATGCATATTGACACAAGAGTGTGTGTTTTGTATGGTTTTTGAAAAATGAACGTGTCTTCTTTAATATGGGACTTCTTTCATGTGTGGTTGGACTCTTAAAAAGGAAAGAGGGATTAATATGTTGACCTAAAGATCTTTTGGGTACCCCTTAAGGTTTTTTTATTGGTTTATAATTATTTGCGAATACTAAGAATAACTTTTTAAATATTTTATTTTTTCTTTTCTTTCTTTCTTTTTTTTTTTTTTTTTTTTAAGAGAACTTCATTAAACCAACACGTCAAACCTCAAACTGAGGCGGCAACCAAAAAAGAACAAAAACCTACATAATTACAAATTTACACCATTCGTCCCAAGTAACCCTGAACGATTTTATTTTTTCATTCAAACTTCTAAATATTTAACTATAAGTATGATTAATATGATCATATGATAATTCTTAGGTGAAGTCTTTACTCAAGTTTAATTTCTACACTGACTTTCGTTGACCGATGTTGATGATTGTTCCTACTTATTAGGGATTACCAACGAATTTGTTTGTTTGATCTAATTTTTAGTGATTAACCTAAATTTTTAGTGATTAACCTAGCTTTAAGCAATGTTTTAAAACGGGTTTAAACCGTCTGGTAGAACCGTTAAACCGTCCGGTACATCCGATTGAAACGCCCGATACACTTAGTTAAACTGTTTCTTAGCCAAATCTGATACGATATAAAAACTGAATTTTAAAATATTGGCTAAGCACACATATAATTTTGTAGAAAAGAACAATTCTTGTACGCAATAAATTGTAACCCCACAGCTTGCGGTAACTATTATTTCCAACCACCAAACATGACATTCATTTAATTGTACTTTTAAGGGTGATGTTTGAGATTGTGTCAGGCCAACTTGATATGTGATTATTGTTTTTTTAATCATAAATAACCATGGTATGCTAAAAGATCTACAAAAAAAAGGTGGAGATGTTGGAGTTAAAAGTTGAATCAGTTGTGCTAACCGAACAGGAGATTGAAGATAGGAATTCATGGCTGAAAATAATAAATGAGTTGGACGATAACAGATTGGAAGATCTTAAACAGAGGGCAAAGGTAAAATGGACAGTCGACGGGGATGAAAATACGACCTTTTTCCATGGAGTAATTAATGGTCATCGGAAAAATAATAGAATAAATGGGCTGAATTTTGAGGACGTTTGGATATCGCAACCGGAGGAACTTAAGGAAAAATCTACAAGCATTACGAATCAATTTTTTTGGAACAGGAGCATGAGAGACCTATGTTCGTCAATAATGGGTTCAAAGTACTAACTTCGAATCAATCAGCCATGTTGGTAAAGAGATTTTCAAAAGAGGAAATAAAGGAGGCAGTCTGGAGTTGAGGTGGTGATAAAACACCGGGTCCGGATGGTTTTACATTCATGTTCCTAAAAGACTTTTGGGACATATTTGAAAAAGATTTCGGGCTAGCACTTGATTACTTCTATGTACATGGAAAACTCAATCGGGGCTGCAACTCGAGTTTCATCTCTCTCATTCCTAAAATAAATAATCCACAGACAATCAATGATTTTCGGCCGATCAACTTGATTGGGTGTATATCAAAAGTGGTAACTAAAATCCTAGCTAGTAGGCTCAAGATGGTGATTGGCTCATTAGTTAGTGATGTACAGACGGCTTACATCGAAGGACGAAGCATTCTTGAAGGTCCTTTAATTACCAACGAGCTTATTTCATGGGCAAAAAGTACTAAGAGGAAGATGATGCTCTTTAAGGTCGACTTCGAGAAAGCTTTTGACTCTCTAAGCTGGGAGTTCTTGGAGTCGGTCTTAGCGCAAATGGGCTTCCCGGCTCTATGGAGGAAATGGGTGACGAGAATACTAAAGACGGCTAGAACATCGGTTCTAGTTAACGGGTCACCAACCTTTGAATTTGATATTCACAGGGGGGTTCGACAAGGTGACCCGTTATCTCCACTTCTTTTCATCCTGGCGATGGAGGCTCTACATATTGCCACGGATTGTGTGGTGAACGAGGGTATCTTCAAAGGAATTTCAACACCTGGTGGGGTCCAACCATTTCACACCTACTGTATGCGGATGATGTACTGTTTGTAGGTGAATGGTCGGAACCAAATTTCTACAACCTTGCAAGGCTTCTAAGATGCTTTCATTTATCCTCGGGACTAAAAGTTAACTTTGTTAAAAGTAAAGTGTTTGGTGTGGGGGTGGGAAATGAGGATGTCTTGAATATGGCTTCAATACTTGGTTGTGAAACAGGCTCCATACCATTTACATATCTAGGCTTACCGGTGGGTTCCAACATGGGTTTGGTAAAAAATTGGAAGCCCGTCATTGATAGATTTGAAAGTAAACTCTCTTTATGGAAGGCACGAACACTATCATTTGGCGGAAGAACGACACTTGTAAAGGTGGTCTTAGGTAACCTCCCAACTTACTACTTCTCTTTATTTAATGCACCGTTACATGTTATCAAATATCTTGAGAAAGTAAGGCGTAAGTTTCTTTGGGGAGGTTGTCTAGATAAGAATAAGATGAGTGGGGTACCTTGGTTCAAAGTTGTAGCACCTAAAGAACATGGGGGTTTGGGTATTGGCAGCCTAGCATCAATGAATAAGGCTATGATGGTGAAATGGATCGTGAAATTTAGGAACGAAACATCACACCTCTGGACGAAAGTTATTAAGGCAATACATGGTAGGAGACGAAGTTACTCTTCCATTCCATTGAGGAGTTCGATTACAGGTGTGTGGAAAAACATTGTGAATTTAGGAAAGGGACCGAATCTCAATTTGTCAGATGTTCAGAATAGGCTGGAAGTGCAACTGGGAAAGGGGTAACAAAACTTTTTTCTGGCTGGACAAGTGGGCAGGCAATCTTTCATTATGTGAACGATTCCCCAGCCTTTTTAGTTTGGAAACAGAAAAGTACTGCATGGTTGAACAACGTTATTGTTTTATGGATGGGCAACTTTCGTGGGTATGGGATGGTGGGTCTTTGGTCAATCAATCACAGACTTCAGAAGCTTGGAATGAGTGTGTTAAGCTACTGGAAGGTATCAAGATAGAGATGAAATCAGATGCATGGTTATGGAGACAAGACGAAACACGAGAAGTCTTCAAAGTTAATATATTACGTACAGAGTTGGATAGTATTCAAAGCATTCCGGAAACACAAGTTCTGAAATGGCTAAGCTGGATACCGAAAAAAATAAACTGCTTTTTGTGGAGGGCGGTGCTGGATCGGATTCCGACAAGGGAGGCTTTGGTGATAAGGAATATAAACATTCCTTCGATTACATGTGCCTTATGCGGTTCGAACGCGGAAACGGTTGATCATTTACTAATTTCCTGTCAATATGCACAATTAGTATGGACGGCGATCTCCTTATGGGTAAAATTACCTCTCCCGAGGTATTTGCTTAGCTTGGTCAGATTATTGGAATATATCGAGTCTTATTGTTCGTCGGAAGAGAAAAGGAAGGCAATATATCTAGTCACGGCAGCAACATGTTGGACCCTATGGCGGATTCGAAACAATTTAATCTTTAATCAGAAAAAAACACAGGTATCAAGGGCGGTCGGAAACGTAAAGGCACTCTCTTTTTTTATGGATGAAAGCAAGGGCTGGAAAAACAGATCTGGATTGGAAGGAATCGAGTAAATTCAATTGTTTCATGTAATAGTTTTGTTTAGTTCTCTTCCATGTTCTATTCTCTTTTTTTTCCTTTCCCTTTCTGTACTGTAACTTTGCATGTAGCACCTTGCTAAGACTTTTTGTCTTGAATGAATAGCCCTCTTTCAAAAAAAAAAAAATAACCATTCTTAAGTATATAGACAAAATTTGGTTATACAAATGTTTTTCAATTAACGGGATTTTGTTGCAGATAAGATATGAGAAGCCTTAGAACTGGTTCTCCGACCTGACAACCGGCACTTCAAATTGAAAGTTTTGTCAACCCACTGCATCAAATCATGTTGAGTGCATCCTTGGTGATCTCTTTTATGTATAGTTTTCGTTGCTAATTGGTCATGATTGATTTCTGAACACCTTTTAATTTAGGAGTCATAGTTGATGTGATTTTTAAAATTTATCAATGGACATGTTATAGTGATAAATATTCAACCGTGTTAAATGTACCATGGAAAAAAAATGTGCATGGAAACTTATTTTTGTGATTTATTTTTTGTTACCATAAACTAACTTTTTGTATTAAAAAAATAAAGTACTTGACAAATTCAATTAATTTGTGAATGTACATTGGACTTGAAAATTTAAAGGTCATACGTAAAACCTCTTTAAATTAATAAATTATTAATTCACTGATATAATAATATCTCGCTAAATTAATAAAATATATTGGTCCCGACATTATTAATTTAGGCTAATCTTATTCCCACACCCTAAAATCTTATTCACACACCCTTTTCGCTCTATCTTTCTCTATATATATCAATGTGTATATATAGAGAGATAGAGGAGGGGGTATGAATATTAACACCCTTAATTTATAGAGATTTTACCGTATGTAAATATAAAATGTATAATGTTTAATGCAGATAAACTTGTATTCTATATGTTTGTACGACTTTTATTATACAATTGTATAATGCAGATAAACTTGTATTCTATGTTTGTATGGCTTTTATTATACAACTAGGTTATAGATCGACCCATGTATTACACAAGTTGAATAAAGAAAATATCTTATGTAAACTCGTGTAACACACGAGGTTATAACCTAGTAACTTAGACAATATCTCATATGTCCCTTCCCTGAGGTTAGCATTTTTTTTTGTCATTTTCATCCAACCCATTAACCGCATCAAAAAAGTCAATTTAATGAGGGGTATTTTTGACTTTTTACTTATTTAAATTTTTTTATCCAAATAAAACCCACCTCATTAATTTATATCACTGGTCAAATGTGAACTTAAGGAGCTATTTAAATATCTTCAACAATAATGAGATTTAACTTAATCATTATTGATATAATTGATATAAAACTACAAAGATAAATTAAAATATAATCTAAATTATATAAAATATAATTTAAATTTTAAACTATATGTTTTGGTCAAAAATTACCTAAGCAATTTAGTGATCAAATTAGTTAAGTGAGGTAGTGTGCTAAGAGAATGTGTTCAAAAATATGTTAATTAAGTTATTTGCAAAAACAGTTTCAGGATACGGCTCAGGATATAGAGTTGTATCTGTGATCAAACAATGAGCAAAAAAGTAAAGGTTGACACGTGATGTACGAGGAAAGCCCTTGATCAATCTAGATCGCCGGCACAAAACCTCGGGAGCTGACAATCGCAGCTGCCTTGTTCTTCTATTACTTCAAACGTCAGGATACAGTGCAGGATGTAGTGCGGATCAACTAGGTGTTACAATGTAATTTGAGTACAAGTGTTTGCTAGAAGCTAGAGAGCTAAAGTGTACGAAAGAGTGTGAGTGTAAAAATTGTGTGCCTTAATCTGATCCGCCCCATATATTTATAGTAAAAGAAATTGAACAAACTATCCTATTAAACCGGGATCCGGCGGATATTCTCCACTTGAACGTTGTAGACCTGGTCTTTCGGGTCCAACGTCTCTCAAACAACTGATTTGCCCGAGTCTCTAGGAGAAGAAGTCCATCTGACCGTTAGTGAATTGCAGCCTCTTACCTACACGTGAATTATTAAGTTAACACCAGGATATCGCCCGGGATGTTACCAATATCCCGATCCAGTATCCTGATCACAAGCAAACAGTCAAAAGCAAGATATTAGTCAGGATATATTGGCTCAGAAAATGGCCCATAACAATTGTCCCCAAATATATCTGTTGGTATACCAATCCAACGGATATATTTTAAAAATTCTATCTCGTAAATCAAGGCAATTAAATCGAGACGACGGTCAAGATCACACCATAACTTCCAACGCGCTTTTAACTCGATGGAGATTCACAACGCTCCTATATCTTCTCTCTTCTTGTTTGAAAAGCAGATATCTCCAACGGAGTCTCCAGGTAATTCCCTACTTCTTATTCATTTCCTATTGATCTCTTTTCCTTCACTTGCTATGGCTACCAGAACTTATTCTCAGACCGGCGAATCATCCGAGACCTTCATTCAGCAGAATCTGCTTAAAAATCCCGAGAAGGAGGTCTGTGCTTTCGATAATGCAGACATTGCGGCTTTGAGAGCTTCCGGCGCTTTCCCCGATGGCACGATCTTTAGACCATTTGATCGGTCAATTCGATCGGACGTTTCTTCTACTGATTTGGTCTGCTTTCCGGCATACCCTTTCTCGCTAGGTCTTTGGTACCCTTTTCCCAAATTTATGATGCAATTCTTCCAGACTACCGGTATTTCCTTTGCCCAAACCATGCTCATGGTCTGGAGGGTATTAATTGTACTCAACCAAATTAAAAACCTTCACTGTCCCGATCTTTGTATTGAAGATATGCCAATTGCATACCGCCTCCGATCCCACGGCTCTAGCCGGTTTTTGCTTTTTTCAACTTCCAACAAACCCCTTATTCTTAAAGCCACTAAGAACGAAGACGGATGGCAACACAAGTTCTTCTTCGTCAAACAAGACTCCATTGATGAGGGTGATAGCCTTCCGGTGGAGTGGTTAACCACCGGTAGGATCATGAATGTCCCCACGTACCTCTAGACTTTTATCTTTTGCTAATATCCTCTTATTTGATCCTTTTGCAGTGAATTTTAAGGAAGTAGCTCCCTCTACTGCGGAATCAGAAGAAAGAATCAAAACATTTTACCAGTTACCTGCGAGTGACACGAGTTTTATCACACATATCCCGAGTTCCAGTCAATACTCATCGTCCGAAATGTCTGGTAAGAATTACTTTTGAAATAATTAATTAGCGCAATATAATGAAGGGTAATAAAGATGTAAAACTTTTCTTTATGCAGCACCAGCCAAGATCCCTGAAGTCTTTGACCTCGACGAGCTGGACAGTTATTCCGATCAGGTCCAGATCAAGAAGGAACCTAGTCCCAAGGCTACGGCCTCATCCAAGCCCAGCAATTCCAAGGCCATCGTTATTCCCAAACCTTCGTCAGCCATCAAGCCTCGGAGTTCAAGCTCTCGTAAAAGGAAAGAGCCCGATTCCCCTATTATTTCTGATGCATTCCCCTATGAGAACCACGGGTTCATCGAAGCAAGCGGGTTTATGACCTCTTTTCTCAACCAGGTTAGTATCCTTGAGCCAGATCCTGCAGCTTATACCCCTTAGAAGTATTTATCAATACATGTCCTCTTATTTTTGCAGGGTCTTGAACGTCTGGTTCATCTATACCAAGAATCCTGTGGGCTTAACAAAACGCTTGAATCCAAATTGAAGAAAGTCGAGGTTACCATCTCTGATCAGGGCATAATTGCAGCCGCCAAATCTCGGCACTACGAGGAGAAGTTCAAGGCGATGACCCAAGAACACCAGACCACTCTCAACAAAGCTGCTCTCCAGGCCCAAGCCGATCTTGATGCTGCCCAGGCCCAACATGAACGGGATATGGTCAGCTACCGGGAAAGCCTCAAAAGTTCCGTCGTCACTTCCCTCCTCCAGGCCAGGCTAAAGATGGCCAATGAAGCTAAAGCACTGGGCTTCGAATGTCCTTCTTGGGACGTCAATGCATGGGAAACAAAGTTAAGGAGCCTCGGCAGCACTTTTACTAAACCTGCAGCTGAAGGATCTTCAAAAGCAATCGAAAAACCAACTGGTGCTGAGAGGGATGCTGAGGCTGATCCTGAGACGAATGCTGCTGAAAATACCATGAACGAAGAAGGCGCTGCCTCCTAAAACTTAATTTCTTTAAATTTAAGAGTTGTGTTTATGTTCGAACAATTTTATTTCTCGTCTTATGAACAGTTTCTATTCCCGTAATAAAATAACTTGATAGCCGAAGGTGGATGGGTCCTAGGTTTTAGGACGAAACCTTCGGTTATCAACTGGTACTGCTTATTTCAAATAATTTCTTCTTTTAATTGGCTTGCTATTGCTCTCATATCCTGATCAATATACTCAGTGATATATTAGGAAAAATTCAATTAGCTCTAGACAAAACATCTAAAAGATAGTCCATTTATAAAACCTGTTTTGATAATACTTGTTCGATCAGAGTTTTAATTTTCCAATTCAAGTATCATTTCCCAAATACTCCAATCAAATATCCCGAAACGTATCCCAAAAACACATTTTGAAGACATATTTTAAGGATATATCCTTATCAGGATATTTTGAGTCTCAACCAGAGTTAAACGATTCATGTAAGATTCACAAAGGAAAGATCATACCAGGAATTGAGTGTAACCCTAGTATTAAACACCAACCCCTTTTGCAACTTCTCCTACCAAGATGTCCCCAGTCCGAGACACTTAGCCCTTCTTTTGATCTTTAAACTTCACCCAATTGCTTTAGAAGGAATGTCCCCTGTGCATAATGTCCTCGAATACTTAGAAAATTATTGAACATTAGTTCCAACTGTATAGACGATTCTTGAGTTACAGGGGTAAAACCCAAAAATACACAGGAGATATATCCTTAGTATTCTGGGGAAAATCCCAAATTTTCATGCGCTACAGGCGGGAGTGTATAAACTCCAAGACTTAGAAAGGTGAAAACCTTTAAACCTTGGAGAGTATGAAAATACCCTTTCGTGAGAGAGGGTGATCAATCCTCATATACCTTTAGGATTCAGGGTATAGCCAATAGTAACGAAATTGTCAGCCACTTTTACATGAACTGGTCCCGCTACCTTGAACTATCCCCGAATAACTTGCGCTCTAGGCGGGGTGTTTAAACCCAATTCGAAAAAAAGGTGAATACCTTTAAACCTATGAAGGGATCAGGATCCCTTAAACGTGAGAGAGGGGGCCAATCCTCTAATCTTTCGAAGTATCCTGAATGTATATACTGGAGCTATATCCCGAAGCATATACTGCAAAACATCAGTAAACTAAGGTGGGTGTTAGCCTAGCTAACACCCCTCCGATGCTTAAGTTAGTAATGGGTTTAAAACAATAAATAATATCAAAATTTAATAAAAGAGATAGAATCCATACCATCCCGAGTTAGAATTTAAATTCCATACTCACTTGAAATATAGTTTTAGATGTATAGCATTCCAGGATCTTAGTAGCATATCCCCCTCCATATTCTTAAGCCGGTATGCCCCTTTTCCTGATTCTGATTCAACCTCATAGGGTCCTTCCCATTTTGGAGCCAACTTTCCATTAGCAGGATTAGTAGGATTCTGAAAAGCCTTTCTTAATACCCAATCTCCAACTTAAAATCTTCTAGTCCTTATATTCTTGTTATATGCTCTAGATATCCTCTGTTGATATACTGCCATCCTTAGCCTTGCAACGTCTCTTGTCTCATCAATAGTATCCAGTTCCTGGCATAGGACTTCAGCATTCTGCTCAGGATCCCTGAGGTTGGATCTTGCTGTAGGTATCACCATTTCCGTCGGGATCACCGCTTCTGCTCCAAACACCAAGGAAAACGGGGTTTGGCCAGTTGCATTCTTCACCGTTGTCCTATCAGCCCACAAAACAAAGGGTAATTCTTCTGCCCATCTTCCTTTCTTAGCCCCCTAGTCTCTTTTTTAAGTTGTTGACAATTATTTTGTTCGAGGATTCTGCATGTCCATTCGTTTTAGGATGTACTGGTGTAGATGTGATCATCTTGATTCCCCAACTCTTGCAAAAATCAGTAGTCCTTTTACTTATAAATTGAGATCCATTGTCACAAATTATCTCAGCTGGTACTCCAAACCTAGTCAGGATATTCCTTTTTATGAAAGATACCACTTCTTGATCTCTAACCTGGACAAATGCTTCTGCTTCAACCCGTTTGGAGAAATAATCCGTATTGCCAACATGAAAACCTTTCCTCCTGGAGCCTTTGGAAGCTTTCCCACTGTTAGGGCTGGATTTTTATAACACATGATCCTTACATGTGATCCTAACCAGTGATCCTTATTTCTTTGGCAGATAGTGATCCTCTGAAGAGTCCCAGGATCAGGATCACGGACCATTACAGGGATCCTCATGCTAACAGTTGTTTTCATTGAATTTAATGTTATCTTGCAGGGAATGTCTAGCAGGATCCGCTCTTAGCATCGCAAACAAGGGACGCGTCTTTACAACTTTGGCATATGCTTAATCAGAGATGAACGTTGTAGATGATATGGAAAATCGGCATGATTTAAGGGCGATAATTTAGGCTAGATTTACTGTTATTTCTAAAGGGGTAATGAGCTGATTGTTAGTCTATTTACCTAAAATAGGTCACTCACACTTGTATATATAACACTCTTCCCATTCGGAAGACACACAACACATTTCTCACACGCTTAGACACTCGATACTATAGTGATCCTTGTACTCAGCTCATTATCATCCGAAGTTGTAACCATTTTTTGTTATATTGAAGTTTGGTGATCGGTAGTTGCCATCACCCGAGGTTTTTTATGCCGGAGATCATTCATTGATCAAGGGCTTTTTCCTCGTATAAATCCTTGTGTCACTTGCATATTTCTCACTAAAGTGATCCTTTACTTTTTCAACAAACCAAGCATCATTCCCCGTTTACTTAGAGTTTGGTTGCATTATCCTTGTGTGATTTTTGACCAAAACAGTTTGGCGCCCACCGTGGGGCAATTGGTGCTTCATTCATAAGAAAACTTTCTGTTCGAAATCATTTCAAAGAATTACATGGCTTCATCATTGAAGAATACATCCACGGCGATGTCTGCAGTCACCTCGTCTCAGAACACTCTGCCTTTGCCTCCACCACCGGCAGGATCTCAAAAAAATGCTGAGAAGAGACCAACTCCTACTTTCTCTAAATCTCCATCTTCTTCTGCTATGAATTCTTCTGCTCCCAGTACTAGTGATGTATTTACTTTGATTTTGCAGATGAAGGATCGTATGCAGCGGCAGGATGAAACTAATGACAGGATCCTCAGGGAAATCGGAGATCTCAAAAGACAAAAGAAAGCGGCAGAGGATCATTCCCCACTGATGCCCAAATCTTTAAGTTTTGATACTCCGATGATCACTTCTCAGCCATCAGGAGTCCCAGACGTTCAAATTGTGGGAGGATCAAAAGGATTGCACCTCGGATCGGCAATAATGACTCAGGCATCGGGCTCACATTTTCAGCCGGCAGGATCCTATCCTCAGCATATGGGATCCTTCGTGAATTCAGGAGCCTATCCAGGAGCACAGCAGTTTCAAGGATCCTACTTTGTTCCAGGATCATCCCAGGTTCAAGGATCCTCCTTTGTTCCAGGATCATCCCAGGTTCAAGGATCCTTCTTTGTTCCAGGATCATCCCAGGTTCAAGGATCCTCCTTTGTTCCGGGATCGTCTCAGATACCAGGATCCTCCCAGATGCCAGGATCCCTAAAGAGTTTGCAAACAGGAAATCTAGATGTCCATCAAGGGGATTTCATTCCAATGCAGACCATTGCCTCCACTGGTCCCTCCATCATCCCAGAATCCCAGCCATATGGATTCACA
Organism: Helianthus annuus; assembly: GCF_002127325.2. Classification (NCBI taxonomy): domain Eukaryota; kingdom Viridiplantae; phylum Streptophyta; class Magnoliopsida; order Asterales; family Asteraceae; genus Helianthus; species Helianthus annuus. The sequence goes on from NC_035433.2 coordinate 65,035,204, forward strand.
CCCAGTATTCCTAACCTGAACCCAATGGGAGGTAACACCTTAAATAATTATCTTACCACTAACCATGGATTCGTGCAGGATACAGGTATCAATCATGCTATGGCCAGGGAGTTGCAGAAGCTGAAGGATATGATCTCAAGCGTTCCAGGGGTAGTTAAGCCTATCCCGTAGATTGCAGATGGAAGCCATAAGGTATCTCGTTTTGCACCACCAATTTGTGATGCAGAGGTACCCAAAAGGTTCCATATCCCTACTATGAAGCTGTATGATGGTACAACGGATCCTGAGGAGCACATAGCACAATACAGGGAGAGGATGGAGATCAATCCAATCCTAGAAAAGTTAAAGGAAGCATGCCTATGTAAAGGATTTGGATCCACTCTTACTGGATCAGCTCTTAAATGGCTGCTAAGTCTTCCCCCTTACTCTATCACTTCATTTGCTAATTTAGTTAATTTATTCAATAATCAATTCTCTTGTAGTAGAAAATTTGAAAGATTAACTAATGATTTATACAGGGTAACTCAAAGTCATAATGAATCATTAAGGGATTATATAACTAAATTCAGTAAAGAATCCTTGGACATTCCCAACTTGGATATGGCCACGGCTGTTGAGGCCTTCAAAATGGGACTGCTTAAGGATTCATTGTTCTATAGGGGTGAGCAAAAGGAAAAACCCGACCCTACCCGACCATTACCCGACCCGACCCGAGAACCGATCGAACATAAAATACAGAACCGATTCACTACCCTAAATATAGGGTCGGTTCCGGTCTATAGATCCAAATCGGGTTTCACCATGAAAAGAACCGAGAACCGACCCAACCCGACCCTATTTTATATGAAAAATTGGAACCGATCTAAATACCTAGGTACTTGGGTTCGGGTCGGGTTGGGTATATTTCGGTTCGGTTCTCGGTTATTTTCGGTCCGGACCTAAATTTGCTCACCCCTATTGTTCTATGATGATCTTGTTATGACACCGTGCAGGAACCTAGATGAAGTAAGAACTCGGGCACTTAGGTTCATCCGGCTAGAGGATGACAAGAGGATCCAGGAGAGACAAGTAGGATCCTCAAAACATGAGAAGCAAGGATCCTCCTTCAAGAGCAATAAATTCAAATCCTACCATAGAAATGACAACCAGAACGTGCATGTTGTTGACCAAGAAGAGGATGATGAGGATTATCCTCCGATTTCTGAATATTGTTTTTCTGTTGACAATCATGAACTAATCCTTGCAATGCAGAATCTAGGAGAAAAAGCCAGGTGGCCCAGAAAGAATGATAAACCATCCGGGACTAAATACAAGTCAAAGTGGTGTGCATACCACGAGGATTTCGGGCATCTAACTGAAGAGTGCATCGCATTAAGAAAGGAAATTGGATATCTGCTAAGCAAGGGGAATCTAAAAGAGTTGTTGGGAAGAAAAAAGCAAAGGACTCGGGATCCTGAAAGGATCCCTGAAAAGGCTCCAGCCCCTCCGGCGAATGCATAAGTGATCAACTTTATTTCCGGAGGATCAGACATCTGTGGTACATCCTTCTCAGCGGCTAAAAGGCATGCAAAGGAAGCAAAAATGGATAATGGAGAAAAACCTATCCGAACATCAAGTATCTCAGAAGGAAATACGATAACATTTGATGAGGATGACCGCATTAACATCCAGGATCCTCATCATGATAGTTTAGTTATTACTCTATTTATTTCTAACCATTTTGTCCGTAGGATCCTTATCGACGGAGGAAGCTCAGTAAACATTATCCAGCTTGATGTTCTAAAGAAGATGGGTATCCCAGAATCAGACATCACACCAAGATCCTCCGTACTTGTGGGATTCAGTGGAGAAACTAAGAAAACTCTGGGGGACATCAAACTCCCAATCTACGTGGAAGGATTACATAATTATCAAAAATTTTGTGTTATTGACTGTTTATCTTGTTGTAATGTTATCCTTGGCAGGCCCTGGATACATGATATGAAAGCAGTCCCATCCACCTACCATCAATGTGTGAAACTCCCTAGCCCATGGGGGATAATCAAGATCGACAGTGATCAGCAGGAGGCCAAGGATTGTTATACCTCATCCATGAAACCAACCTCGAAGCCAAGGGAGCAATAGCAATTACAGTATCCTCCAAGGAATGTCTTGGAGGCAAGGGAACAGGATGTGGACGAAATCCTTCTGGATCCTAATGATCCTGAATCAAAAATCTATATCGGATCAGGGATCCTTGGCAAGATGAAAGAAGACATAATATCCTTCCTCAAAAGAAGAAAATCTACCTTTGCATGGAAACATGAAGATATGAAAGGTATATCTAAGGATATTATCACTCATAAACTTGGCATTGACAGGTCGATCAAACCAATCCACCAAAAAAGGAGGAAGTTTGCACCAGAAAGGAATGCCATTATCCAGGAAGAAGTAGAGAGACTACTTCGAGAAGGTATGATCAGAGAGGTAAAATATCCAAAATGGTTAGCCAATGTGGTTGTTGTCCAAAAGAAAAACGGAAAGTGGAGGGTATGTGTCGATTTCACTGATCTGAATAAGGCATGTCCCAAGGATCCTTTCCCATTACCCCACATTGACTCCATGGTGGATGCAACGGCGGGGCATGAACTGTTAACCTTTATGGATGCATCATCTGGATTCCAACAAATTCAGATGGAGCCATCTGACCAAGAGGATACGACCTTTATGACCCCAACCGGTTTATATTGCTATATTGTTATGCCTTTTGGACTAAGAAATGCAGGTGCAACATATCAAAGGCTGGTGAATATGATGTTCAAAGATCAAATTGGACAGACTATGGAAGTGTACATAGACGATATGGTAGTAAAATCAAAGAAAGCTGAGGATCACCTAAGGGACTTGGAGGAAGCATTTGATATCCTTGATAATTATAACATGAAGCTTAATCCTTCGAAATGTCACTTTGGTGTTAAAGCAGGAAAATTTCTAGGATATATGGTAACTCAGAGGGGCATTGAGGCAAGCCCGGAACAAATTAAAGCATTGGTGAATATCAAATCCCCTGCCAATGCTAAGGATGTGCAAAGGCTAACAGGCAAGATAGCAGCTCTAAACAGGTTCATATCAAAATCCTCAGAAAGATGTAAAGAATTTTATGATATCCTAAGGAAAAACAAGAGATTTGAATGGACTGAAAAGCACGAGAATGCTTTGAAAGCCCTCAAAGAATATATGTCCTCAACTCCAGCATTAATGAAACCCGGAAAAGGAGATGTGTTATCCTTATATCTGGCGGTATCCTCAACCGCTGTAAGTGCAGTCCTTGTTAAGGATCACGAAGGTACACAACATCCTATCTACTATGTAAGTAAAAGTTTACTTGATGCCGAATCCAGGTACTTACACCTTGAAAAACTTATTCTTGCATTAATTATGGCATCTACTAAGCTAAGACATTATTTTGAAACCCATACTATTGTTGTTAGAACTAATTTTCCAATCAAGAATGTCCTCAGGAAACCAGAGATGTCCGGAAGGATAGCTAAGTGGGCAGTAAAGCTTAGTGCCCATGATATAAGATATGAGCCTAGAACAGCCATTAAATCCCAAGCACTAGCAGACTTTGTGGCTGATTTCAGTAGTGATCTACAAAAGGAAGCAGAATTGGAGGTCTAGCAGCTAGATGAAACCAAGGATCCTTGGATACTACACACTGATGGATCCTCAAATATCAAAGGCACAGGACTCGGCATACTACTAAAATCGCCACAGGGGGACATAATACCCCACTCCATAGCCTGTGAGTTCCAAGCAACCAACAATGAGGCTGAATATGAAGCCTTAATTGCTGGTTTACAAATTGCTAAGGATATGGGGGTCAGATACCTTAAAGTATACGTAAACTCATTACTAATCACTAATCACTTTAATGGATCCTATGCTGTTAAAGGAGAAAAACTAACCAAATATTTAGAAATAGTCAAAGAATTGGCACTCTCTTTTGTTTCTTTCAGTTTAACACAGGTACCAAGGGAGGAAAATACAGAAGCTGATGCATTGGCCAATCTAGGATCATCCTTGAAGATCCCAGAGGATATAAGTATCCCCATCATCCATATCCTGGCTCCTGCTATTGAAAATCAGGTGGCCATGGAAATAGAAGAGGATACTGCAGTGATTCCTAGTGAGGAAACTCAATCTCACTCAGGATCATGGATCTCACCAATCATGAGATACTTACAACACGGGGAGATTCCTATGGGAGAAAATCCTAGAGCTTTCAGGATTAAGGTATCTCAATTCACAATCTTAAATAATGTATTATATAAGCGATCTCTTGCAGGACCATATTTAAGATGTATCGAGGATCCCGAAATTCAAGAAGTGTTGAGAGACTTCCATGAAGGAGATTGTGGAAACCACACTGGGGGCAGGGCATTGTTCTCAAGGATCCTTAGAACAGGATACTACTGGCCAACTATGAAAAGGGATGCTGTAGAATATGCTAAGAAGTGTGATCCTTGTCAAAGACACAGCAATATCCTTCATCAGCCAGCTGAATTTCTACATCCTATACCATCCTCTTGGCCATTCATGAGATGGGGAATGGATATAGTTGGCAAGCTCCCTAAAGCACCTGGTGGAAAAGTATTTATGCTTGCCATGACCGACTACTTCTCCAAGTGGATAGAAGCTGAAGCTTTTGCTCAAGTCAGAGAAAAGGAAGTTATATCCTTTATTAAGAGAAACATTATAACCAGATTTGGCATTCCCTCTGAAATTGTATGTGATAATGGTTCCCAATTCATTGGGAGTAGAACCACTAACTTTTGTGACAGTTGGGGAATTAAGATGATAACATCAACACCAGTTCATCCACAAGCCAATGGTCAAGCAGAATCATCTAACAAGATCATCATCAACAACCTGAAGAAGAAATTAGGATCCAAGAAGGGGAAATGGGCAGAGGAATTGCCTTATGTGCTGTGGGCTGATAGGACAACTCCCAAGAATGCCACTGGTCAAACACCCTTCTCTTTAGTATTTGGGGCAGAAGCAGTGATCCCAACAGAAATGGTGGTTCCAACTGCTAGAACAAGTACTCGTGATCCTGAAGAGAATGCTGCAAACCTAGCTCAAGACTTGGATACTATTGAAGAAATCAGGGATCTGGCTAGGATAAGGATGGCTAGCTACCAACAAAGAATGGCTGGTGCTTACAACAAAAATGTCAGAATAAGGAAATTCCAAGTGGGGGATATGGTATTGAGAAAAGCATTCCAAAATACCATCAATCCTACTAACGGGAAATTAGCACCAAGGTGGGAAGGTCCTTACTTGATTGAAGCTGAAGCAGGAAAAGGGGCATATAGATTGCTAACCATGGAAGGAAATTTGTTACCTAGAGCCTGGAATGCTGTTCACTTAAAGAAATATTTCATGTGAACAGGATCCTCCTGGCACATATGATCCCTACATTGAAAGCATCCTCGAAGGATCCCGATAATGTCAATGATCCTTACTCTGGTAAAATCCTAATCCTAAACAATTTCATTTTCTTATTTTTACCTAAGGATAAGGATCATGCATCCTTCATCCTCTTCTCACGAGAATTTAAGTTCTGATAGTCCAGGTATCCTCAGCATATCATTAAGAATCTTCAAAAGCATCTCAGATCCTTGGGTTCAACCCCAGTTATCCTTGGGCTTGTCCCCAGTTTCCGCCTGTAGCGCACGATGATCCTGGTATAGTTCACGTCTTTGGGACCAGTACCCACTTTCGGGGCTGATAACCTCATCGTACTGGCTATACCTAGGATCCTACGTATAATGGTAGACGTACCATACATCCGTTCCTAAGGTTTCTAACGTTTTCACGTTAGCTAAGGTTTTGGCATTTTCATGTCACTAAGTTTGGATAGTCGCCAGTAAGGGCCATACTCCAGTTTGCATACGACCCTTGGGCTTGTCCCCAGTTATCCTTTGGGCTTGTCCCCAGTGATCCTTTGGGCTTGTCCCCAGTTATCCTTTGGGCATGTCCCCAGTTACTAACTTATCTTTTATATTGGCTTAGTCCCAAGTTATATTCCATTTTTTCAGGTTTTCGAAGTTAAACAATTAAGGATCCTTAATCCTTATTATCCATTAAAGTTTTACTTATGGTTATCCTGATTAAAGGTTAGGACCCTAACTTGGATCCTCAGGTATGATCCTTAACTATTTTTAATTTCACTCATTATTCATTTGAATAACCCTTAGACTTTGACAACTAAACCTATGATCCTCGATCATAAACTATTTTTGAAAATTTTTCGATTACAGGATATTTGATCCAGGATCATATCCTAAAATGATTGAACATGATTTGCTTAACAATTGGAAAATAAAAGGATAAACAAAGGATAACAACACGAGATAAGCCAGAAAGATTAGAGTTATTTTATTAACAAAGGATTTTAAACCCTTTCAAAAGTTGTCAAAATTGCCAACCCACGTTTCTACCAGCAAAACGTGGCCCGTCCACATGGGTTGGCAAAGGGTGTCCATTGTTTGTGCGGTCATAGCATGCAGGTAAATAAAAAGTAGCAGGATCACAAAGGCTTCATCCCCCAAACAGAGGATCCCTCCACCATTTGCAATCCTACCTATTGTCCAAAGGATCCAGGATCCTCAATCCTAAAACTATTGTTTAAGTTACAGACCATCATTGTTTAAAACATCACAACCACAAAAAACCACTACCAAATTCAAAAAATTGGGCTCCGGCCAAGTCTCGAAATTTCCATCATCGCCCAATCCTGCAGCTCAAACCTTCGCTGCTCCATCACCACCAGCTCCACTTGCTTCCCCCTGATCCTTGCCAGCATCACCACCTTCAAGCAATGGGATCTCCTCGGCTTCATCATCATCCTCCAACTCTGCTAACCTTGCCTTCCAGCCCTCCACATCCCATGTGCTCTTGTCAAAGGCAGGATCCTGAGCCTCCGCAGCCATCTGCAATTGGATCTTATACATAGCTATTGCGGCAGAGACCTTGGCATCCTGGGTGATCTCCTGCTTCTCACAATCCATGTTGATCAGCATTTGGGCAGCTTCATCCTTGGTAGCCCGGAGTTCCTTCTCAAGATCAGCTATCTTGAGATCCTTCAGCACGCCCATTTGTTGGAGGTCGGCGATTTGGCGGTCCTGATCCTCAACATGGCCAAGGTAGGTTTCTATTTCAGCAAGTTTCTGCAGAAAGGGAAAAAGGTAAGTTCAGGACCAGGTGATCCTCAAACAAGCAGGATATACGAGCAGAATACACAAGCAAGAGCAATGATCCTTACTTCATTAACATAATCAAGAAACTGTTGGCGGAGCAGGGGAAATCCTTGAAGATCCTCAGAAGCCTTTCTCTTCTTTCCCTTACCCTTGACAGGTGCTTTAGGGGCTGAAGCAGATGGACTAGCAGCAGGGGTCTTCTTCCTTGTAGACTTGACATTAGCAAGATCATCAATACCAAACTTGGAGGCAGACTTGACAGATTTCCCAGCGCCTACACAATCAAAATAAGATAAGTACTCTAACTAATTTAAAAATTTTACATAGAACTACTTTTTAAATGAGGATACTTACTTGACATTGTGGCAGATGCGGAAGATACTTCCTGTGAATCTTGAATGGCAACTTGAAAACTTCTGGTCTCAGGATCAAGCTTTTTGAAGGCTAGAACTCTCTCTCTCTTGCAGCAGGAGTCAACTTGAGATGAGCAACAGATATGGCTGCACAAAAAATAGAATATTAGTGATCCTCGCCTTAAGGAACAAGTCTGATGGTGATCCTTCCAGGATCCTCTATCCTACCATGAGTAGCCCACTCCTTGGGCAGATCCTTCCCATTAGGGATGGTATCCCTCCTAACGAAGAAAATCGTCGCTTCCAATTCGTGTCATTCTTGGTGACCTTAAGAACAGGGTGATCCTCCCCAGCTTTCCGTTTGAACAAATATCGGCAGGATCCAAACGTTGTAAGATCATACATCTCAGACAGCTCCGCCATTCCTAGGTCGATCCCTTCTTGCTCAATGATCCTTTCAAGGGTATACAAAACCCTTTAGATCATCGGCATGGCTTGGATATAAGATATGCCGGTCAGGGAAAAGAAAGATTGGGTGAAAGCTGGAAAGGGATACGTATAGCCTATGGTGAACGGAGTAACAGGAAAAGCTACCCAAGTATCGGAGACAAAGTCACTTAAAGCAGTGGGAGTGAAAGATTTAAAGATAGCATTCGCCGGAAAACAATGACGAATTCTATCAATATGAACATCGGTGAAACAACACCTCTCATGGGGAGAATCCTTGATGATCCCTTGACCCTTCAAGGGACTGTTCTTTTTAGGATCCTTATGAGGGGAGTTGCGTAGCAGCATGCTTGAAGAATGTTGAAGAAAAACAAAGAAGCAGAAAAACAGAGTAAGAAGGAAGAAGGAAGAAGAGAGATACCTGATTGATCTTCGGACGAGATTATAAAGGGAGTTTCTTTGATTTTAAATGCGAATTGATCCTATCTCTATCTCCTATTTATAATGATGATCTGCAGGGCTGTCACTTCTGTAAGAATCACAACGGCTAGTCCGACTCCAACGGCTAGTTATTCGATTAGCTCGTTGCAGATAAGATCAAGCAAAATATAACTCATTTATTTACAATATCACTCCTTATATTTTGGGGGCAATTGTTAGGGCTGGATTTTTATAACACATGATCCTTACATGTGATCCTAACCAGTGATCCTTGTTTCTTTGGCAGATAGTGATCCTCAGCAGAGTTCCAGGATCAGGATCACGGACCATCATAGGGATCCTCATGCTAACAGTTGTTTTCATTGAATTTAATGTTATCTTGCAGGAATGTCTAGCAGGATCCGCTCTTAGCATCGCAAACAAGGGACGCGTCTTTACAACTTTGGCATATGCTTAATCAGAGATGAACGTTGTAGAGGATATAGAAACTCGGCAAGATTTAAGGGCGATAATTTAGGCTAGATTTACTTTTATTTCTAAAGGGGTAATGAGCTGATTGTTAGTCTATTTACCTAAAATAGGTCACTCACACTTGTATATATAACACTCTTCCCATTCGGAAGACACACAACACATTTTTCACACGCTTAGACACTCGATACTATAGTGATCCTTGTACTCAGCTCATTATCATCCGAAGTTGTAACCATTTTTTGTTATATTGAAGTTTGGTGATCGGTAGTTGCCATCACCCGAGGTTTTTTATGCCGGAGATCATTCATTGATCAAGGGCTTTTTCCTCGTATAAATCCTTGTGTCACTTGCATATTTCTCACTAAAGTGATCCTTTACTTTTTCAACAAACCAAGCATCATTCCCCGTTTACTTAGAGTTTGGTTGCATTATCCTTGTGTGATTTTTGACCAAAACACCCACTATGTCCATACCCCATTTCATGAAGGGCCAATGGGAAACAATAGGATACAGCGGTTCAGCAGGCTGATGTAATATGTTACTATGTCTTTGACACGCGTCACATCTTCGAGCATATTCTGTGGCATCTTTTCTCATCGTCGGCCAATAATATCCTGTCCTTAATACTTTTGAGAATAACGACCTGCCCCCAGTATGATTACCACAATCCCCTTCGTGTATATCCTGAAGCACTTCTTTGGTTTCGGGATCCTCTAAGCACCTCAGATATGGTCCTGCAAGAGATTTCTTATACAAAACGTCATTTATAATAGTGAATCATGATACCTTCATTCTAAAGGCCTTAGGATTGTCATTCTTTGGGATGTGTCCTTCCTTGAGATATCTCATGATTGGTGCCGTCCAGGACTTAGGATCCTGCTCGGGATACCCATCATCAGGATCCTGAATACTAATTACTTCCTTATCCTGAGGATTCGTCGCAGGATACAGGATATGTAATACAAGTATTCGGGTTCCTTCCGGTATCCTGACCGATGATCCCAGATTTGCCAAGGCATCAGCTTCAGCATTTTCCTCTCTTGGTACCTGTTCAAGTGTAAAAATATCGAAATATCCTGCTAATTTTTTGAGAATATCGAGGTACTCCATTAACTTCTCTCCTTTAACTGCATAGGTTCCATTAAAATGATTAGTGATTAACAAAGAGTCAACATATACTTGCAAATTCTTGATACTCATACTTTTAGCCAATTCTAATCCTGCAATCAAAGCTTCATATTCTGCCTCATTATTAGTAGCAGGAAATTCACACCTAATAGCCTGCGGTAATATGTCCCCCTGTGGCGATTTTAGTAGTATACCTAGACCGACACCTCTTACATTAGATGCACCATCAGTATACAATGTCCAGCATTCTAAGGATTCTCCTAGCTGTTGAACTTCTAAGTCTACTTCATTTTGAATGTCACTACTGAAATCAGCCACAAAGTTAGCTAAAGCCTGAGACTTTATGGCATTTCTAGGTTCATACACTAAGTCATAAGCACTTAATTTCACTGACCACTTAGCCATTCTACCTGACATCTCGGGTGAAAAAGGAGGTAACCCGGTGATATGCTCAATGCTAGAAGCCCATAAACTTATGAAACATGGATGCAAGGCTTATATGGTATACGCAAGCGAAACGGAAAAAGAACCCCTCAAAATTGGAGATGTACCGGTGGTACGTGATTATGAAGATGTGTTCCCGGAAGAACTACCGGGGATACCACCAGAACGGGAGGTAGAGTTCGGAATCGAGTTGATTCCAGGCGCAAAACCCGTGGCCAGGGCGCCGTATCGACTTGCGCCGTCGGAATAGCTTTGATCTGCTCCGGGCTTGCCTCTATTCCTCTTTTGGTCACCATATATCCTAGAAACTTTCCTGCCCCCACTCCGAAATGGCACTTAGCAGGATTTAGTTTCATGTTATATTGATCCAGGATGTCAAACGCTCCCTTAATATCATGGAGATGATCCTCAGCCTTTTTAGACTTTACCACCATATCGTCGATATACACTTCCATGGTGTCCCCCAGTTTGTCTTTAAACATCATGTTTACCAACCTCTGATATGTTGCACCTGCAGTTTTCAAACCAAAGGGCATAGCAGTATAACAATAAATACCCATGGGTGTCATGAAAGCAGTATCCTCCTGATCAGAGGGTTCCATTTGGATTTGTAGAAATCCTGAGGATGCATCCATGAAGGTCAACATCTCGTGGCCAGCGGTAGCATCCACCATTGAATCAATATGAGGTAGAGGAAACGGGTCTTTGGGACAAGCTTTATTCAAGTCGGTGTAATCCACACATACTCTCCATTTCCCGTTCTTCTTTTGCACCACAACCACATTAGCTAGCCATTTGGGAAACTTCATGTCACACCCCGATTTCCACGTGTTTCACCGGTGGGCCCGGTGGGGGATTACCGTGACGTAGTTGGCAACAATATAGTCAAACCACACAATATTTAAATGCACAGCAGAAGCATAAAGATTGATATATTTCAACCATCGAATGTAATATCCAAGTATCACAAGTAGTCGAAATAAATCCACATGGGATCAAAATAAAAATAGAAAAATTGTTCAACAGATAGTGGCATCCCAAGCTTGCGAGACTATAACGATGCTAAGGAGTGGCCAGCCTATTTCGTGTAGAACCTGCATTTAATCTTTATGGGGAAAATACGCCAGTTTACACTGGTAAATACATTCAACCGACACTTTTGTAACAAGGTTTAATAAAATTGATTTGAATGCACAAGGCACAAACTCTTTATAACTTGGGATAATTTATCAATTAAATCTTGTAAAAGAATTACATGTTCACTATATGTTCAGTCGCCCGGGTCGTGCCGGGTTTAAGGTTAATAGACACGCCACAAAGCATAAAGCCGTGGCGGGAAAACCAACGGTTATACCTTTATAATTATAGACACATTGTCGGGTGTACGCCTACACCCGCGTGTCGAGGTCGTGGCTATTTCGTAAAATGAAGCCAAGGATATCCGGGACATGGTCATTAACCTCCCAAAGGCGTAAAGCCAACAAAACAAATTTTTAAACGGGTCACATTGATAATACCCAACTTCTAATGAATTGGGGTCAATTGCCCGACCAAGCGGTATTTTTATATACGTAACCCAAGCCCGTATAACGGAAAATAAGTTAAAAGTATTTACCTGAGCAAGTAATAACCTCAATAAACAAATGCAAGTATCTTTTACTGGTCTCCTATTCTGGAACGAAGGTTTATAACAACCTATCAGAATCCTCACGGGTCTTTAATTTAGCCTTAGCTTAGACCGGTCAGTTTCAAAGGATAATTACGGTTTAATCACGTGAAAGGCGAAAACCGGGAATGGAATGTGGTTTGGACCCAACAAGTTTGAAGACTTGTTTTCTATGGGTATAATAACCACACTCTGGGTTTTTGAAGTAAAAACGATAAGGTTTGACCCGTTTCGGCTAGTTTATGTAAACTAGTTACATAAACCGAACCGTGCGCGTAAAAGGCGTAACGGGTAACCGTAAGAGTCTTACACAAGTTTCCTAAGTTAATATGCTTTAAAGAGGTTGTGGTATCAGTAGGATACCTTCCATTTTGCCCATAATGAGTTTAATCTCAAAGTACGCCACGTAGGGGTATTTCGGTCTATTTAAAGATTATAAAAGAGGTTTCCGAGTTCTACAGGAAATCTGAGTTTTCCGAACAGTTTATAAAGTCCAAAATACTCTGTTTGTTATTTAAAATCAATAGCAACTGGATTCGGATCAAAATACCTTGTAGAACTCATTTTATGTTCGAAAAGGGTATATTCGGTATTTACCGAATCAATGTCATAACCGTAGGTTATGAGCAGGTTAAAAATAATTAAAAATCTTTAAAAATCCCAAAATATTATTTTACATCAGTGTGTAAAAGGTTTGGTGTCGAAATTTGGGTTTAGATAGGTTTTATGCTAATTGCGCCTTTTAATCACTAAAGTTTCCGTAATTGCGCTATTTAGCATAACTCCTATTCTAGACCTCGGATTGACGTGAAATTTTAGAGACACGCTTAGAAATCAGCAACTAAGGTTATTGTCCTTTCACATGTCCAAAATTCTCGTTTTAAAGTAAAAAGGGCGTTATGGTCAACTTTTAAGCTTTTAACGGAAATGTGCAAAAGACTCGGACAAACAACGAACCGGTCACAGAGGTTATACCATCATGTAACATGGTCCTAAGAGAGTTCTAAGGCATATCTAAATCATACCATAACGGGTCAGAACTGAAGTCAAAGCAAAAGTCAAAGTTTTGCGACTTTCGGTTTCGAACCGGGTCAAAACAGTAAATGGTCGGATCAAACAAACTTAGACCATTTATAATACTTATTATCATGTTTTATGAGTGTCAAAACAGGTTACACGCCATCTACATTACTGATTATGCATAAAATCGAAAGTTAGCATTCTGTTGACTTTTTCTAAGCAAGTTTGACTCGACATTTGGACTAGTTAGAGTGGGAATCAGAGGGGCCCTTTTAAGGGTTTAAAGCCCACATGATTACCAACATATAACTACCTTTGTTTCGATAAATCACTGGACCATTTGTGATTAACCGTTAAGTCAATCGTTAATTACGACGGATTGACTTTTAAGCTATAACTAAGCAAAAACTAAACCACAAAGGGTTAAACATACTTACAAGAGTCCTATGCACGACTTGTGAAGCTTAGAGAGAATGCTTGAGCTCCAGAATTGATCAGAAAGCAGAATGAAGGTGTGAAGAACTTGGTTGCAACTCATGGCCCTTTTATAGCAAATTTGGGACCTTAGATCATTGCCACACAAGTCTACAAGTGTTCTTAGATCACCAACATGTGTCCCTGAGTGCTAGGGGACGTTTAGGGGGCGCCCTTGCTCTCATTATTGCACATAAAGTCGGTTAAAACACTCAACAGTGCTTCTGTCCGAATTTTCTGCATCTGGGGGGCTGACGCGGCCCGCGTAAATGATACATCAACTCTTACGCGGGTCGCCTGAATCCTAATGTCAGAGCCCGTATCTATACTGTCCGCGCGGCCCGCGTAAGATCCTTTCTTTCTTTAACATGGCCCGCCTGAGACCTGTTTTCCAAGATTTTCAAATCTTTTTAATTATTGCACTGGCCTTTGGCGTTTCGAAGGGGTAACTTTGCGTTTTGGGCCTCGTTAATTTATGTATAAGGGCCCCGTGGCTTTTACCCAACTTATTAACCCTTGGTTAATTTATTATTACCCGAAAAGTCATAACTTTCAACGTTTGACGCCTTTAACCCCTCGCGTACGAATTTGATCATAACTTTCTCGTTTTAAAACGGAACCTTGCGAAATTTATATCGTACATTCTAGTGAGCGTAATTTACTGTTACAAAGTCTCGGGTTTGTTAAAGGGTCACTCAGAGGTATAACTTAAACATGTTGACACATTTAACCCCTGCAGTTTGAAATCTCTCACTTTCTTCCGCATTTCGTTGCGTACGATCCATGATTTATTCGTTTGAAGGTATAAGCATCATTTAGGGTTACTATACAGTATATTTATCCCTCTTTGATATTTTGAACCCTCGGATTCACATACTTTCAATGTTTGCCAACATTAGTCCTTATTTAATATTTAATACCACGTGTAAACTTATGACACGTGTCAATACATTATAGGACGCAAAATTTCGAGGTGTTACATCCTCACCCCCTTAAAAGAAATCTCGACCTCGAGATTTATTGAAATAAATGAGGGTACTTTTCTTTCATCGTGGACTCTACCTCCAACGTGTGCTCGGGACCTCTACGGGCATCCCATTTTACCTTCACAATAGGTATATACTTCCTACGAAGTTTCTTAACCTGTCGATCCTCGATCGACACAGGTTTTTCAATGAACTTTAAGCTCTCGTCGATGTGTACATCTGTATGCGGTATGACCAGTGATTCATCAGCAAAACACTTCTTCAAGTTACAGATGTGGAACACATTGTGGATACCACTGAGCTCCTCCGGTAAGTTTAGATTGTAGGTGTGACAACTCGAACTTTAGACTTACTTTGTGTAACGATACGTGTTTATGAGAACGTTATTAATTGAATGAATACTTGGTATGTTATGTTTATGTGCATTATGTGTGTATGTATGTTATGCGTTGCACGAGCCCAAACCACACACTAAAACCCGATCGCACAAGGCTAACCGGTTACATAAACCCATTAGGGCCACACTTTGAAATCGGACATCATAGGTAGCCGAGTGGGCTCGGCCCACTCCCCCACTCGCAACACAAAACCGGGTTTAGGGGTTTGTTTTATTGTTTTTGCAAAACACAAACACACACACCAAACTCTCTCCCTCTCTCTCTCTCGGAAATCGTCTCTCTCTCGGAACCGGAGATCACACCTTTGAAGTTCTCGGATCCGTCTTTTGTTTCACATCTCGGTTAGTATCAAACCTTTGGTTACGTGTTTATATGTTGTTGTTAGTAATCGGATTTGCATGATGTAGGGGTTATTGTTACATGATTATTGCTTATGAATCGGATATATGATGAATCGGCTGTTATGTTTAATCGGATATGTTTATATGATTCTTGACTGCATGATCTAGCTTAATCGGATTCGATGTGTGTTAAATTGGTTGCCTGATTAAAACCAAACGATTATATAAAAATCGGCTGAATGCATATGTTGGTATTTAGGAAATCCGTATGAATGTAGAGATGTGTTCTTGAGTATTACATGAACAGTTTGAACGTGGTTGAATTTGGAATTGTAACTGATTTGATCTATTTATGAAATTATTGATTATGTTTGCTGAATTTACGGATGTTTGTTATGAATAATCATGGAAAGCTGTTACACGCTTGGTTGCGACTCAGATTGCGAGTCGGGAAACCACAATCACGACTCGAGACCACAACAGCACAAGCCGAGACCATGGTTGCGAGTCCCGTTGCGACTCGTAACCAGACCATGATGAGCCGAGACCACCTGTTGCAACTCGTAACCAGCAGTTGCGACTCGCAACCCCCTGTTGCGACTCGAGATCGCCGGTTGCGACTCGAGACCACCTTTGCACGTACACTGTTTTGGGCCTTCGCTGTCACGGGCCCAATCAGTTGGGCTAATTGATTTGGACTTATGACTGTTATGTTATTGGACTGCTTATCTGTTTGGGCCGACATGATATTTGGGCGGATTACCTTTCGGGCTTAGACATTGGATCGCACATGAATATTAATGCTATGCTCTTACCAGTTCACATGCATACGTGATTCTTGCCATGATTATATGTGTATACATACGTGTAGCTTATACGTGCAATAGTTGAGTACGAACCTAACTTGCATAAGTAACCATGATAGGACGTGGTTGATCCCTTACTTGTTTACTTGAGCATTTTACTGTCTGCCGAGCAAACCCAGGTGAGTTCACACTCCTACTAAGGCATGGGATTCCCGGGTCGTGGGAATGGGATAAAGGTTACCATTGACTAAGAACGTACATATGCATTTCCTAGACTATCACCTACCATGATCCTCGGATGTCAGGACGGTTCCGTAGGTTAGGATAACACCTACGTGGTCATATGCCAATTACTGCCTCGGATGTCAGGCACGCACGTAAAACCTACGTGTACGCATTACTTACTTCTATCCTCGGTACAAAGGATACGTACATGAAACCCATGTACACCCCCGCGTCTCCTATCCTCGGTTGTGAAGGATACGTACGTAAAACCTACGTACACCCCATACGCGCTACTGTTCTCGGAAGAAGAACAGGGATGATACGAGTAGTTGATACGAATAGTCTAGTGGTCACATAACATGGGAAGCCCCCACCTGTATAACTTACTATCGGCCCAGTAGAGCCACCCGTTACTTATTGTTACGCACTTGCTTACTGTGAACTTGCTCAACTAGTTTGTTGATCATTCTGTTACATGCCTTGCAGATCGATAGGTACAAGGAGCTTGCACAAAGAGGAGCCGGTCGTTGTGGACAAGGATCGTACTACTTTGTTAGACACTTATGATATTTCAGTATTTTTAACTTGGGTTTACAACAATGCTTCCGCTACTTAAACAATGCTTGGTTTTGAAACATCAATCATGTCATGATGAACTACCTTAATGACTTTTATTATTATTAAATGCTATGTTTGATATGATTGATGGCTTGATCCTGGTCATGTCACGCTCCCAAGCGGTGGTACTCCGCGTGTGGATTTTGGGGGTGTGACAGATTGGTATCAAAGCCATTGGTTATAGAGAACTTGGTTTTAATACGGGAAAAAGTTTTTATTAAAACCAGACTATAACCCGAACAGTGCTCTCAACGATCCACAACGACGCTTCGCTCCACGTGCAAGACTCGACATTTTAGGTAATAAGGTTTATGTTTATTGCCTACTTGCTAGAATTACTTAGAAGTTTGCTCGCGGTATGCTTAGACTACAATGCTCACTATTTGCTGTTGCTTAAGAACCCTTACGTGCTTACACTTTTCTGTCATCGCACTATTCGCGAACTTTTCTCACCTATTTCGCCTTTGACATGAAGATCAATGGCTGGAAGAATTAACATGACACAAGCCCAGTTAGAGGCTCTTGTTCAGGCCCAAGTTGCTGCGGCAGTTGCAGCAGCTCAAGCAGGTAGTATACGCTGCAGTATAGGCACACACTAGGATCTTTGGATCCTACATTAACACTCGTATTTAACTTCGTCCTATTCGTACACAATAGGTCAACACGCGCAGCAGCCTGTCTACACATTCAAGAACTTTATGGACTGCCGTCCCGGCACGTTCAGTGGCACAGATAAAATGGATGAAGCTCACAAGTCTCGCTACTCAGTACATCCAGGGTCAGATAAAATGTACCACGACATCAGCACTACTTATTGGTGGCCTAGTATGAAGGCCCACATCGCTACGTACGTTGGAAAATGTTTGACCTGTGCGAGAGTCAAGGTTGAATATCAGAAACCAGCTGGTCTACTTCAACAGCCTAAGATACCTCAATGGAAATGGGAAGAAATTTCCATGGATTTTGTTACAGGCTTACCTAGATCTCAGCGTGGGAACGATACAATATGGGTCATAGTTGATCGACTCACCAAGTCTGCACACTTCCTGCCGATTAAGGAAACGGACAAGTTCTCCACTCTCGCAGACGTCTATCTTAAAGAAGTTGTTTCGAGGCACGGAGTGCCCACCTCTATTATTTCGGATCGCGATGCACGATTCACGTCAGAGTTATGGCAAGCAATGCATAAATCTTTCGGCTCACGGTTAGACAGGAGCACAGCATATCATCCTCAGACGGATGGGCAGTCTGAGCGAACGATTCAAACACTTGAAGACATGCTTAGGGCATGTGTTATCGATTTCGGCAACGGCTGGGAAAAGCACCTCCCATTGGTGGAGTTTTCATACAATAACAGTTACCATACCAGCATTCAAGCCGCTCCATTCGAGGCATTGTACGGACGTAAATGCCGGTCACCTCTCTGTTGGGCAGAGGTGGGGGATAGTCAGATTACGGGTCCAGAGATTGTAGTGGACGCCACAGAAAAGATAGCACAGATACGACAACGCATGGCGGCAGCACGCGACCGTCAGAAAGCCTACGCGGACAAGCGTAGAAAGCCTTTGGAATTTCAGGTCGGGGACCGGGTTTTACTAAAAGTTTCACCCTGGAAGGGTGTGGTACGTTTTGGAAAAAGGGGCAAACTGAATCCGCGGTACGTCGGACCATTCGAAATCATCGAAAAGATTGGCAAGGTAGCCTACAAGTTGAACCTACCAGCTGAACTCGGAGCAGTTCACAATGTCTTTCATGTGTCGAACCTAAAGAAGTGCTTATCAGATGAAACCCTCATCATTCCTTTTAAGGAACTCACTATCGACGAGCGGTTGCAGTTCGTCGAGGAACCAGTAGAAATCACGGACCGGGATGTGAAGGTCCTCAAAAACAAGAGAATCCCTCTTGTTCGAATTCGTTGGAACTCCAAACGTGGCCCAGAGTACACCTGGGAACGCGAAGACAGGATGACAGAAAAGTACCCCCAGTTATTCGGAACCAATGCAACCACTACTGAGGCTGAAGCTACTACTTCGGAATTTCGGGACGAAATTCCAGATCAACGGGGGGAGAATGTGACACCCCAGGAAAACCAGTGAATGCTATAACTTACCTAGCTTCCTCAGTGAGTGCATACCAAATTTCGGGACGAAATTTCTAATTAGTTGGGGATAATGTGACAACTCGAACTTTAGACTTACTTTGTGTAACGATACGTGTTTATGAGAACGTTATTAATTGAATGAATACTTGGTATGTTATGTTTATGTGCATTATGTGTGTATGTATGTTATGCGTTGCACGAGCCCAAACCACACACTAAAACCCGATCGCACAAGGCTAACCGGTTACATAAACCCATTAGGGCCACACTTTGAAATCGGACATCATAGGTAGCCGAGTGGGCTCGGCCCACTCCCCCACTCGCAACACAAAACCGGGTTTAAGGGTTTGTTTTATTGTTTTTGCAAAACACAAACACACACACCAAACTCTCTCCCTCTCTCTCTCTCGGAAATCGTCTCTCTCTCGGAACCGGAGATCACACCTTTGAAGTTCTCGGATCCGTCTTTTGTTTCACATCTCGGTTAGTATCAAACCTTTGGTTACGTGTTTATATGTTGTTGTTAGTAATCGGATTTGCATGATGTAGGGGTTATTGTTACATGATTATTGCTTATGAATCGAATATATGATGAATCGGCTGTTATGTTTAATCGGATATGTTTATATGATTCTTGACTGCATGATCTAGCTTAATCGGATTCGATGTGTGTTAAATTGGTTGCCTGATTAAAACCAAACGATTATATAAAAATCGGCTGAATGCATATGTTGGTATTTAGGAAATCCGTATGAATGTAGAGATGTGTTCTTGAGTATTACATGAACAGTTTGAACGTGGTTGAATTTGGAATTGTAACTGATTTGATCTATTTCTGAAATTATTGATTATGTTTGCTGAATTTACGGATGTTTGTTATGAATAATCATGGAAAGCTGTTACACGCTTGGTTGCGACTCAGATTGCGAGTCGGGAAACCACAATCACGACTCGAGACCACAACAGCACAAGCCGAGACCATGGTTGCGAGCCCCGTTGCGACTCGTAACCAGACCATGATGAGCCGAGACCACCTGTTGCGACTCGTAACCAGCAGTTGCGACTCGCAACCCCCTGTTGCGACTCGAGATCGCCGGTTGCGACTCGAGACCACCTTTGCACGTACACTGTTTTGGGCCTTCGCTGTCACGGGCCCAATCAGTTGGGCTAATTGATTTGGACTTATGACTGTTATGTTATTGGACTGCTTATCTGTTTGGGCCGACATGATATTTGGGCGGATTACCTTTCGGGCTTAGACATTGGATCGCACATGAATATTAATGCTATGCTCTTACCAGTTCACATGCATACGTGATTCTTGCCATGATTATATGTGTATACATACGTGTAGCTTATACGTGCAATAGTTGAGTACGAACCTAACTTGCATAAGTAACCATGATAGGACGTGGTTGATCCCTTACTTGTTTACTTGAGCATTTTACTGTCTGCCGAGCAAACCCAGGTGAGTTCACACTCCTACTAAGGCATGGGATTCCCGGGTCGTGGGAATGGGATAAAGGTTACCATTGACTAAGAACGTACATATGCATTTCCTAGACTATCACCTACCATGATCCTCTGATGTCAGGACGGTTCCGTAGGTTAGGATAACACCTACGTGGTCATATGCCAATTACTGCCTCGGATGTCAGGCACGCACGTAAAACCTACGTGTACGCATTACTTACTTCTATCCTCGGTACAAAGGATACGTACATGAAACCCATGTACACCCCCGCGTCTCCTATCCTCGGTTGTGAAGGATACGTACGTAAAACCTACGTACACCCCATACGCGCTACTGTTCTCGGAAGAAGAACAGGGATGATACGAGTAGTTGATACGAATAGTCTAGTGGTCACATAACATGGGAAGCCCCCACCTGTATAACTTACTATCGGCCCAGTAGAGCCACCCGTTACTTATTGTTACGCACTTGCTTACTGTGAACTTGCTCAACTAGTTTGTTGATCATTCTGTTACATGCCTTGCAGATCGATAGGTACAAGGAGCTTGCACAAAGAGGAGCCGGTCGTTGTGGACAAGGATCGTACTACTTTGTTAGACACTTATGATATTTCAGTATTTTTAACTTGGGTTTACAACAATGCTTCCGCTACTTAAACAATGCTTGGTTTTGAAACATCAATCATGTCATGATGAACTACCTTAATGACTTTTATTATTATTAAATGATATGTTTGATATGATTGATGGCTTGATCCTGGTCATGTCACGCTCCCAAGCGGTGGTACTCCGCGTGTGGATTTTGGGGGTGTGACAGTAGGCAACCGATCCGACACGTTCGATTACTTCGAAGGGTCCAATATATCTCGGGCTTAACTTGCCTTTCTTACCGAATCGCATCACCCCCTTCCAGGGTGATACCTTAAGCAATACATTGTCGCCTACTTCGAAATTGAAAGGCTTACGCTTCAAATCTGCGTAGCTTTTCTGCCTGTCTCGGGCAGCTTTCAATCGATCGCGAATTTGGACAATCTTGTCCGATGTTTTAAATATTATATCAGGTCCTGTCATCTGGACATCTCCAACTTCTGCCCAACAAACGGGCGTTCTACACTTTCTACCATATAGGGCTTCAAAAGGTGCAGCCTTAATGCTTGTATGGTAGCTGTTGTTATAGGAGAATTCGACCAAGGGTAGGTGGTTATCCCAACTACCACCTAAGTCGATCGCACATGCACGAAGCATGTGTTCCAACGTTTGGATTGTACGCTCACTCTGTCCATCTGTCTGAGGGTGGTAAGCCGTACTGAAATTCAAACGTGTGCCCAAAGATTGTTGAAAAGTTTTCCAAAAGTGTGACATGTATCTTGTATCTCTATCAGAGATGACAGACACAGGCACGCCATGAAGGGCTACAATCTTATCTACAAACAACTGGTCTGGTATATCGGAGCTATGAGTCTCCTTTATGGGTAGGAAATGTGCTGACTTGGTCAGTCTATCAACTATTGCCCATATTGTATCGTTTCCCTTCTTTATCTTTGGTAACTTGGTGATGAAATCCATCGTCACCGTTTCCCATTTCCACTCGGGAAGTTCAGGCTGTTGTAGCAAGCCTGACGGCTTTTGATGTTCAGCTTTTACTTGCGCACAAGGCAAACACTTTGCTATGTAGGTGGCTATAGACTTTTTCAAGCCTATCCATCAAAAGTTTGCCTTTAAGTCCTGGTACATTTTATCAGCTCCAGGATGAACGGAATATCGGGAACTGTGGGCTTCCTGAAGGATAACGTCTCGAAGACCTCCATAAACAGGAACCCATATCCTTCCATTCAATCTCAGAATTCCGTCCTTGCCATAGGATAACTGCTCTTCAGTTACTCCTAGCTTTTCGTTAGGATAGTTAGCTTCTAACACAGCTTCCTTCTGTGCAGCTAACAATCTCTCATTCAGACTGTTCTTGATTTCAATGCTCTTGGCATTGATCCTTATTGGTTTCACTCTTTCTTTTCTGCTTAAGGCATCTGCGACTACGTTGGCCTTGCCTGGATGGTATCTTATTTCACAGTCATAATCGTTTAGAGTTTCCATCCAACGTCGCTACCTCATATTCAAATCTTTCTGATTGAACAGATGCTGGAGGCTTTTGTGATCAGAATAGATCACAAACTTAATACCATACAAATAATGCCTCCATAGTTTCAGTGCAAATACAACGGCACCCAATTCCAGTCATGGGTGGTGTAATTCTTTTCATACACTTTTAATTGTCGTGAAGCATAGGCAATCACCTTGCCCCTCTGCATAAGCACACAACCCACACCGGTGTGCGATGCATCACAATATACGACAAATTCTTCCATTCCTTCCAGCAATGTCAACACTGGAGCATTGCTCAGCTTTTGTTTGAGGATATCAAAAGCTTCTTGATGCTTAGGGCCCCAATTAAACTTTATACTCTTTCTAGTTAAGGAAGTTAGGGGTGCAGCAATTCTTGAGAAATTTTCGATGAAGCGTCTGTAGTATCCTGCTAGACCTAGGAAACTGCGGATTTCCGTAGGCGTCTTTGGCTCCTGCCAATTCATGACGGCTTCAACCTTGGCGGGATCCACTTGGATACCACGCTCGCTGACTACATGTCCAAGGAATTGGACTTCTCGTAGCCAAAATTCACATTTAGAGAATTTGGCATAAAGCTTTTCTTGATGAAGCAGTTTAAGAATACATCGAAGATGCTTCTCGTGGTCAGCTTGACTTTTTGAGTATATGAGGATGTCATCGATGAAGACAATGACAAATTTGTCCAAATAAGGCTTACAAACGTGATTCATGAGATCCATGAATGCGGCAGGTGTATTTGTGAGCCCAAAAGGCATCACTAGGAACTCGAAATGACCATAGCGAGTCTTAAATGCAGTCTTGTGCACATCTTCGTCTTTAACCTTCAATTGATGGTAGCCTGACCTTAGATCAATCTTGGAAAAGTAGCTCGCTCCTTGCAACTGATCGAACAGATCGTCGATCCTGGGCAAAGGATACCTATTCTTGATTGTGACTTTATTCAGCTCACGGTAATCGATGCATAGACGCATCGAACCATCTTTCTTCTTGACGAACAGGATTGGTGCTCCCCAAGGAGATGAACTTGGTCTAACAAAACCTTTGGCTAGCAGATCATCTAGCTGCGTCCTCAATTCTTTCATTTCCGTGGGTGCCAATCTATAAGGTGCTCTTGCAATAGGCGCTGCTCCTGGAATGATGTCGATACTGAATTCCACTTGCCTGTCTGGTGGCAAACCAGGCAGTTCTTCCGGGAAAACTTCAGGATAGTCAGAGATGACTGGGATGTCTTCAATCTTGGGTTTTTCCTCACCGATAGTCACCTGTTCCATATAAATGACACATCCTTTCTTCAAACATCTGGACGCCTTTAGCATAGATACTTGTGCAGGCAACCCATGTCGAGTATCTCCCTGAATGGTAAGTGGTTCTCCAGACGGAGTCTTGATTACCACTTGCTTCTTATTGCACACAATTTGGGCTTGGTTATGCGATAACCAATCCATACCCAATACTACGTCGAAACCAGCTAGTTTAAAGGGTAACAGGGATAAAGGAAATGAGTGATTCCTAATGGATATAACACATGCATCTAAAACAGTTGAGATTGTTCCCATAGTCCCATCAGCTAGTTCTACTTCGTATTTCACATTCAAGGTTTTAACAGGCAATTTTAACAACTCACAGAAGTTATCATCCACAAAGGATTTATCTGCTCCAGAATCAAATAATACTCTTGCGAATACATCATTGATAAGAAACGTATCGGTTATGACGTTGTCGTTCTGGATAGCCTCTTGAACATTCATCTGAAAGACCCTCGCATTGGTCTTTTTCCCTTCTTCAGCCTTCTTCACTATCTTCGGGCAGTTAGTCTTGATGTGCCCTTTTTCGTTGCAACTATAACAAGTTGCATCCTTGAGTTTCTTGCACTCAAGAGTCCTATGTTCAGAGGACTTGCAAATCCCACATGCCTTCGGCTGGGATTTCTGCTCATATCTGCACTTTCCGAAGTGGTGCTTCTTACAAACATTGCACTTGGGCCTATCGCCCGACTGTCGGTCATTCTTCTTGGTCTCCGATCCCTTCTTATGGTCACGATTCCCCCCCTGGTGCTTCTTGCTTGACTTACGTGAATCATCATCTTCACGTTTCCTCTTCTCACCGTCTGCATTTCTCAAAGATCTCTGCCCACTGCATCCAGTGTGAGAGACAGAGATATATCCGCTACGGATCTAAATGTAGCAGGCCTAGAATCCTTCACGCTAGCCTTTATCTCTGGGGCCAAACCCCCAATGAAACGTAAGATTCGTTTGGGTTCCGGGGTCACAAGGTACGGAACCAATCTTGACAGGGTATTGAAACTAGTGAGATATGTCTGGCAGTCCAGGTTCTTCATGACCAGTGATAGGAAATCAGACTCTATCTTCTCAACCTCGTGCTGAGGGCAGTAGTTTTCTTTGATGAGAGCAATGAATTCCTCCCATGACATGCTATACAAAACAGCCTTCCCTGAGGCTTGAACCAATGATCTCCACCACGCTAGGGCTTCACCCTTAAATGACTGGGATACAAACTTCACCACATCCCTCTCAGCACAACCACTAATGTCCACCACGGTGTCCATTTCGTCCAGCCAGGTCATGCAATCCACCACGCCCTTTTCCCCAGTAAAATCTCGGGGCTTGCAGGAGACGAAATACTTATACGTGCAACCCCTGGCGCGAGGTGCATCATCGACCATAATTTTCTTAGGACGGACACTATTCTCATTTGATGAGTGTCGGTCGTCATCTTTCTTAGGCTTAGACGGGGTCGAGGGTGGTTTGCTGTGAGGTTCAGAATGGGTTTTTGGTTTAGAGTGTGGTGCAGATCGGGTCCTGCTTCGAGACTCGCTATATTCTTCGTACTGCCGATCCAAGGCCGTCTTCACAGCGTCGTCTACTAAAGCTTTCAGTTCCGCGCCCGTTATATGAATTTGGGCGTTATCATTGTCATCCTCCTTTGAATGACTATTAGCTCCATTTGGGTCAGCCATTTGAGGTCCTGATCTGCTACAAGGAATATGACAGAACTTTATTTAGGAGTTTATTATGGAATTGTCTTTTATGGCAATTCATTAACCATGGTAAACATAGACCATATTTGGTTAATTTGTTACTCACTTTTATTTAGGATTTGAATATAACTTATCCTAATTACAAACAATATTGTTAGTGGCACAACAGCCTAGTCACAAGGACGTCTTATATACTATTAGCCAGGATTTCAGAGAATCAAGGCAAGAAGGCTTGAACCATAGTTCTTTTACCTTCTCTGACAGGGAGTCATAGACTACAACTGTCTTTTGTCTTATATGACAATAAGTGTGGCCCGTAGGCACTACATCACTAATGGATGTTTGATAAGTAATCATCTTAATTGATGATTTAAACCCATGATTTATAAATCATTAATTTAGGTCTGGAATCCTTTGAAGGATTCTTATATAAGAATGACACGTGTGATTATAACGAATCACATCTGCCAAGAATGTTAACATGTTTACAGAGGTTAACAGGAATCTGAATCTTTTACTCAGGTCTCACCATCTTGGCCAGGTCTTATAATGACACCAGGCTAGGTCTCACCATTAAGATTCTTTATTTAGGCAGACTTAATTAAAAGGAATGATTTTTAATTTATTTCATATAATAATGTATTAAAATGACAAAAATGAAATTTATAAACTTAACATTCCATTAATCATAATAATGATTACACACTGCCCTAAACAGGACTTTCAAAAGACAAATACCTACGCAGAGGCTTACAGAAAACAAGTCCACGCAGGGACCAAATACAAGGATAGATGTCCGCACAGGGACAAAAAGATAAGTCCACGCAGGGACTGAAAGGCAATTGTCCACGCTGGGACTAAACATAATAAATGTCCACGCAGGGACTAAAACAATTTGATGTCCACACAGGGACTTGATTGAAATAGGAAATACAATAGAACATATAAAGACTAATGATCTCACTTCTTCTTCCCTTTTAGTAGGTTTGCTAGGCCTTTAAGGAATCCACGATTGTTCTTACGTTCTTGCTCAAAGTCTCGTTCTACCCTATTTAAACGGTGAAGGATTTCTTCCTGCTCCGGTGGGGAAAAACGTGGCTGCTGCGACGGTTGTTGAACCGGAGGTCTAGTAGATGCTGGATACCCATAAGCTGCGTATCCTAATCCCCAAGGATTTCCATAAGGTCCTTCGGGATGGAGGGCGTTGTAATTGGCCGCTACCAAATATGGGTCGGCGTCAGCATAATTATAGTGAGTGTGAGTCGGCAACTCAAAAGGGTTATATGCTGTGGATCCGGCGTATGCTGGTATCGGGTTATCATAGCCGAATGGTGGCGGAGGAGGTGCAACTGGTGCAGAATTCACCTCTGCAGGATGATTCGAAGGTTCACCCATTTGTGGTTCCTCAGGCAATGGCGGAAAATGACTTGCACTCGAGTGGCGAGGGGTGCTAAGGTGGAATTCCCCTCCTCGGGTGGACATCCGCGCGCTTGATCCCCTACGCCTTGGCGGATCTGGAGGTGCTTGATGAACTGGTGGCGGTGGAGGCGGTGGCGTAACTGCCACGAAACGCGAATCCTCGGAAGGATCCTGTTGCTGCTGCTGCTGGTGGTGAGGTGATGAATGGTGAGAGGGTGTAAAGTACCACTCGCACTGGTTAAACTTCGCCTGGTAGCTGTCGGGACCTTGATAGGGTGTTCCGTGAAAGGATGACCCGTCAGAGATCTCGATAGGATGGTTGGGAGTACCTCTTGCATGTTCGATGGGATCCGTGTCCTCGTCCATATCTACCGCATTATCTTCGGAGAAATGGTCTTCGGGTCCTAAAGGGTTAAAACCTACTGGTTCCTGTACATAGTCTGCCGGGTTGAACCGGCCTTGGAAGAAAGGAGTAGGGTCGCCATAGGAACGGTGCGAAACAGATCGCTGGAGAGGTATAAATGAAGGTTGAGGGTTACTGGGCTCGTTCTCCGAATTTGGTCCAAAAGAGTGACGGTATGAAGGTGTCGAACTGTGTGAGGTAGACCATCTTGCGGGCTCAAAGAGGTTCCTTCTACGCCTCTGAGGTTCTTCACTCCTTGTGCTGGAAGGAGCTCGCATATGTGAAGGTCTGGCCTCGTGATCATTGTGAGTAGTGATCGGCCATTTGCCTCTTCCTCTCCTTCTAATTGCTGGTGGCATATTTCCGGCTTAACAAACCTTTAAATCACAATAAACAATAAAAGACAAACTAGAATGCCAATTCAAATTTGTCCTATGTTCTTGTCTAGACTCAAGTATGTGCAATTGTGTCATTGAGATTAAACACATAAGGATAGTGTTTAATTCACTCAACATTGTCTCTGATACCAACCTGTCACACCCTGATTTCCATGTGTTTCACCGGTGGGCCCGGTGGGGGATTACCGTGACGTAGTTGGCAACAATATAGTCAAACCACACAATATTTAAATGCACAGCGGAAGCATAAAGATTGATATATTTCAACCATCGAATGTAATATCCAAGTATCACAAGTAGTCGAAATAAATCCACAGGGGATCAAAATAAAAATAGAAATATTGTTCAACGGATAGTGGCATCCCAAGCTTGTGAGACTCTAATGATGCTAAGGAGTGGCCAGCCTATTTCGTGTAGAACCTGCATTTAATCTTTTTGGGGAAAATACGTCAGTTTAGACTGGTAAATACATTCAACCGACACTTTTGTAAAAAGGTTTAATAAAATTGATTTGAATGCACAAGGCACAAACTCTTTATAACTTGGGATAATTTATCAATTAAATCTTGTAAAAGAATTACATGTTCACTATGCGTTCAGTCGCCCGGGTCGTGCCGGGTTTAAGGTTAATAGACACGCCACAAAGCATAAAGCCGTGGCGGGAAAACCAACGGTTATACCTTTATATTTATAGACACATTGTCGGGTGTACGCCTACACCCGCATGTCGAGGTCGTGGCCATTTCGTAAAATGATGCCAAGGATATCCGGGACATGGTCATTAAGCTCCCGAAGGCGTAAAGCCAACAAAACAAATTTTTAAACGGGTCACATTGATAATACCCAACTTCTAATGAATTGGGGTCAATTGCCCGACCAAGCGGTATTGTTATATACCGTAACCCAAGCCCGTATAACGGAAAATAAGTTAAAAGTATTTACCTGAGCAAGTAATAACCTCAATAAACAAATGCAAGTATCTTTTACTGGTCTCCTATTCTGGAACGAAGGTTTATAACAACCTATCAGAATCCTAACGGGTCTTTAATTTAGCCTTAGCTTAGACCGATCAGTTTCAAAGGATAATTACGGTTTAATCGCGTGAAAGGCGAAAACCAGGAATGGAAGGTGGTTTGGACCCAACAAGTTTGAAGACTTGTTTTATATGGGTATAATAACCACACTCTGGGTTTTTGAAGTAAAAACGATAAGGTTTGATCCGTTTCGGCTAGTTTATGTAAACTAGTTACATAAACCGAACCGTGCGCGTAAAAGGCGTAACGGGTAACCGTAAGAGTCTTACACAAGTTTCCTAAGTTAATATGCTTTAAAGAGGTTGTGGTATCAGTAGGATACCTTCCATTTTGCCCATAATGAGTTTAATCTCAAAGTACGCCACGTAGGGGTATTTCGGTCTATTTAAAGATTATAAAAGAGGTTTCCGAGTTCTACAGGAAATCTGAGTTTGCGACTTTCGGTTCTGAACCGGGTCAAAACAGTAAATGGTCGGATCAAACAAGCTTAGACCATTTATAATACTTATTATCATGTTTTATGAGTGTCAAAACAGGTTACACGCCATCTACATTACTGATTATGCATAAAATCGAAAGTTAGCATTCTATTGACTTTTTCTAAGCAAGTTTGACTCGACATTTGGACTAGTTAGAGTGGGAATCAGAGGGTTCCCTTTTAAGGGTTTAAAGCCCACATGATTACCAACATATAACTACCTTTGTTTCGATAAATCACTGGACCATTTGTGATTAACCGTTAAGTCAATCGTTAATTACGACGGATTGACTTTTAAGCTATAACTAAGCAAAAACTAAACCACGAAGGGTTAAACATACTTACAAGAGTCCTATGCACGACTTGTGAAGCTTAGAGAGAATGCTTGAGCTCCAGAATTGATCAGAAAGCAGAATGAAGGTGTGAAGAACTTGGTTGCAACTCATGGCCCTTTTATAGCAAATTTGGGACCTTAGATCATTGCCACACAAGTCTACAAGTGTTTTTAGATCACCAACATGTGTCCCTGAGTGCTAGGGGACGTTTAGGGGGCGCCCATGCTCTCATTATTGCACATAAAGTCGGTTAAAACACTCAACAGTGCTTCTGTCCGAATTTTCTGCATCTGAGGGGCTGACGCGGCCCGCGTAAATGATACATCAACTCTTACGCGGGTCGCCTGAATCCTAATGTTAGAGCCCGTATCTATACTGTCCGCGCGGCCCGCGTAAGATCCTTTCTTTCTTTAATGCGGCCCGCCTAAGACCTGTTTTCCAAGATTTTCAAATCTTTTTAATTATTGCACTGGCCTTTGTCGTTTCGAAGGGGTAACTTTGCGTTTTGGTCCTCGTTAATTTACGTATAAGGGCCCCGTGGCTTTTACCCAACTTATTAACCCTTGGTTAATTTATTATTACCCGAAAAGTCATAACTTTCAACGTTTGACGCCTTTAACCCCTCGCATACGAATTTGATCATAACTTTCTCGTTTTAAAATGGAACCTTGCGAAATTTATATCGTACATTCTAGTGAGCGTAATTTACTGTTACAAAGTCTCGGGTTCGTTAAAGGGTCACTCAGAGGTATAAATTAAACATGTTGACACATTTAACCCCTGCAGTTTGAAATCTCTCACTTTCTTCCGCATTTCGTTCCGTACGATCCATGATTT
The DNA here is from genome assembly GCF_002127325.2 of Helianthus annuus. Taxonomy (NCBI): domain Eukaryota; kingdom Viridiplantae; phylum Streptophyta; class Magnoliopsida; order Asterales; family Asteraceae; genus Helianthus; species Helianthus annuus. The sequence continues at coordinate 65,065,866 of NC_035433.2, forward strand.
ATTCGTTTGAAGGTATGAGCATCATTTAGGGTTACTATACAGTATATTTATCCCTCGTTGACATTTTGAACCCTCGGATTCACATACTTTCAATGTTTGCCAACATTAATCCTTATTTAATATTTAATACCACGTGTAAACTTATGACACGTGTCAATACATTATAGGACGCAAAATTTCGAGGTGTTACACTTCACTTTCCTAATCATCTTGCTCTTTAGTAGCCTTACAACTTCCTCTTGGATGATCACATTTCGTTCCGGAGCAAATTTCCTTCTCTTTTGTTGGACAGGCTTGAATGACCTGTCAATACCAAGCTTATGTGTTATAATATCCTTGGAAATACCTGTCATATCCTCGTGCTTCCACGCGAACGTCGACATCCTGCTTTTCAAAAAATTAGTCAGTTGATTTTCAATATCCTGAGGGATATTGGTTCCTACGAGCACCGAGATATCCGGATTATCCTGATCCAGGATAATTTTCTTTACATCCTGCTCCGAAGCTTCCACGATATCCTGGGCCCGCATCTTTAATTGCTATGCTGCATTAGGTTTGGTTGAGGATTTCATTGAGGATGAGTAGCACTCCTTCGCCTCCTGCTGATCACTATCAACCTTGACAACCCCCCACGGGGTAGGGATCTTGATGCATTGATGATAAGTCGATGGCACAGCCTTCATATCATGGATCCATGGCCTGCCTAGTATGATGTTATAGCAGGATAGGGAGTCCATCACACAGAAGCGTTGTATCGAGTTGACCCCTTCAACATATACTGGCAACTTTATCTCCCCTAAGGTATTCCTAGCTTCCCCACTGAAGCCAACGAGCACAGTGGATTTTGAAGTAATGTCCATCGGAGATACGTTCATCCTCTTCAATGTTTCCAGCTGAATTATGTTGACAGAGCTGCCATTATCCACTAATATCCTGCGTACAAAATGGTTAGCAACATATATTGTTATTACGAGAGCTTCATGGTGAGGATCCTGCACAGTATCCCTGTCATCACTGTCGAAAGTGATCACTTTGTCAGTCGTAAGGGTAGTCATCCTGGCTGGTTTGTCTCCCCTTTCAGTGTTAGCCTCCTTTGCATGTCTCTTGGCCGTAGAATATGAAGTCCCACAAATGACAGATCCTCCTGAAATAAAGTTAATTATTTTGGCATCTGCTGGTGGTGATGCTGCTCGTTCAGGATCCTTCTCAGGATCCTGCCCTTTATTCTTCTTTCTTCCCAGCGAATCCTTCAGATACCCCTTGCTCAATAGGTAGCTTATTTCTTTCCTTAGAGCAACGCAATCCTCGGTCACATGTTCGAAATCTTCATGGAAGGCACACCATTTGGATTTATCCTTCCAATCAGTTTTTTGTTGATTCTTCCGAGGCCACCTAGCTTTGTCTCCTAAACCCTGCATAGCATACATTAACTCATGTATGTTAACAGAATAGCAGTATTCATATAATTCAGGATATTCTTCAGGATCCTCGTCTTCAACAGCATTCACTTTCTTGTTGACATTCCTGCCATATGGCTTAGAGTGATATGGTTTATACGAGGATTCTGATTTCCTGTTGGTCGATTCATAGGTTGAGGTAGAATTCATTCTCTCTGGCATCTTTTTGTCATCTTCCAAGCGAATGTATCTCAGGGCCCTGTTACGAGCTTCGTCAAGATTCCTGCAGGGATTCATTACAAGATCCTGATAAAACTGAGAGTCCTTTTGTAATCCCATCTTAAAAGCCTGCACAGCTATTGCAACATCAAGATGTGGGATATCCAAGGATTCCTAACTAAACTTATTCACGTAATCCCTCAAGGATTCCTGAGGTCCTTGAGTTATCCTGTAAAGATCACTGGTTAGTTTCTCAAAACTCCGGCTGCAAGAAAACTGACTATTAAATAAATTAACCAAATGAGCAAATGAAGTAATTGAGTGAGGAGGAACATTCAACAGCCATTTTAAGGCTGATCTCGTTAGGGTAGATCCGAAACCCTTGCACAAGCATGCTTCCTTGAGCTCCGGAGGGATATGGTTAATCTCCATTCTTTCCCTATATTGGGCAATATGCTCTTCAGGATCCGTAGTCCCATCATACAGCCTCATGTTGGGGTTTTGAAATCTCTTTGGGATTTCAGCATCACAGATGTTTTAGTCAAAAATCACACAAGGATAATGCAACCAAACTTTATGTAAACGGGGAATGATGCTTGGTATGATGAACAAAGTGAAGGATCACTTAAATGTAAAATACGCAAGTGACACAAGGATTTATACGAGGAAAAAGCCCTTGATCAATGAATGATCTCCGGCATAAAAAACCTCGGGTGATGGCAACTACCGATCACCAAGCTTCAATATAACAAACAATATTTTTACAACTTCGGATGGTAACGAGCTAAGTACAAGGATCACTATAGTATCGTGTGTCAAAGCGTGTGAGAAATGTGTTGTGTCTTCCGAATGTGGAAGAGTGCTACTTATACAAGTGTGTGTGGTCGTATTTTAGGTAAATAACCTAACTATTAGCTCGTTACCCCTTTAGGAATAGAAGTAAATCTAGCCTAAATTATCGCCCTTAAATTATGCTGAGTTTCCATGTCGTCCACAACGTCCATCTTTGATTATGCATATGCCAAAGTTGTCGTGACGAGTTCCTTGTTTATGTTGCAAAGAGCGGATCCTACTCGAAATTCCTACAAGATAACATTAAATCCAAAGAGAACAACCGTTAGTATGAGGATCCCTAGGATGGTCCGTGATCCTGATCCTGAAACTCTTCTGAGGATCACTATCTGTCAAAGAAACAAGGATCACTGGTTAGGATCACGTGTAAGGATCATAAGTCATAAAAATCCAGCCCTAACAATTGCCCCCAAAATATAAGGAGTATTATTGTAAATAAACGAGTTGTATTTTGTTTGATCTTATCCGCAACAAGTTAACGGATAACTAGCCGTTGGAGACGGACTAGCCGTTGCAAACCTTACGTCACAGAAGTGACAGCCCTGCAAAGCATCATTATAAATAGGAGTTAGAGATAGGATCAATTTGTATTTAAATTCAAGAGAGACTCCCTTTATATTCTCGTCCGAAGATCAATCAGGTATCTCTTTTCCTCTTTCTTCCTTCTCTTACTCTGTTTTTCTTCTTCCTTCCATCCTTCTGTTAAGATGTTGCTCCGGAACTCCCCGCATAAGGATCCTAAGAAGAACAGTCCCTTGAAGGGTCAAGGGATCATCAAGGATTCTCCCACTGAGAGGTGTTGTTTTACCGACTCTCAGATCGACAAAATTCGTCATTGCTTTCCGGCGAGCACCCTCTTCAAGTCTTTCACCCCCACTGCTTTGAGTGATTTTATTTCTGATACTTGGGTAGCTTTTCCGGTTACTCCGTTCTTGATAGGATATTCGTATCCTTTTCCTCAGTTCACTCAATCCTTTTTCTCTCTTACCGGCATCTGCTATATCCAGGCCATGCCCATGATCTGGAGGGTGTTATACACCCTTGAGAGGATCATTGAGCAAGAGGGGATTGACCTTGGTATGGCGGAGCTGGCTGAGATGTATGATCTTACCACTTTCGGATCCCATCGTTATTTGTTTAAGCGAAAGGCTGGAGAGGATCACCCTGTCTTCAAAGTTACCAAGAACGACACGAACTGGAAGCGTCGGTTCTTTTTTGTTAGGAGAGATACCATCCCTGATGGGAAGGATCTGCCCAAAGAGTGGGCTACTCATGGTAGGATAGAGGATCCTGGAAGGATCACCATAAAATTTGTTCCTTTGGATGAGGATCACTGATATTTTCTTGTTTGTTGTGCAGCTATATCCGTTGCTCATCTTAAGTTGACTCCTGCTGCAAAACCTTCTAAGTCTGCCTCAAAGTTTGGCATCGATGATCTGACCAACGTGAAATCCTCAAGGAAGAAGAATCCTGCTAGCCCAAGCGTTTCAGCCCCTAAAGCACCTATTAGGGGTAAAGGAAAGAAGAGAAAGGCCTCTGAGGATTTACAAGGCCTGCCCCTGCTCCGCCAACAGTTTCTGGACTACTTCAACGAGGTAAGGATCACTGCCCCTGTTTGTTATCCTGACAATTTTGAGGATCACTTGTTTCTGACGTTATGCCTTGTTTTCCTTGCAGAAATTTGCTGAAATAGAGAAGGAGCTGAAGGATCTCAAGATAGCTGATCTTGAGAAGGAGCTCCGGGCTACCAAGGATGAAGCTGTCAAAGCACTGATCAAGTTTGACTACGAGAAGCATGATATCACCCAGGATGCTAAGGTCTCTGCTGCGATAACCATGTATAAGATCCAGCTGCAGATGGCTGCGGAGGCTCAGGATCCTGCCTTCGATAAGAGCACATGGGACGTTGAGGGCTGGAAGGCGAGGCTGGCAGAGTTGGAGGATGATGAAGAGGCTGAGGAGATCCCGATGCTTGAAGGTGGTGATGCTGGCAAGGATCAGGGTGGAGAAGCAAGTGGAGCTGGTGGTGATGGTGCAGCGAAGGTTTGAGCTGCAGGATTGGGCGATGAAGGAAACTTCTAGACATAGCCGGAGCCCAATTTTTTTTGTGTTTGTTGGTGTTTTTAAACAATTATGGTCTGTAACTTTGAACAATAGTTTTAGGATTAAGGATCCAGGATCCTTCAGACAATAGGTAGGATTGCAAATGGTGGAGGGATCCTCTGTTTGGGGGATGAAGCCATTGTGATCCTGCCGCCTTTTATTTACCTGCATGCTATGACTGCACAAACAATGGACACCCTTTGCCAACCCATGTGGACGGGCCACGTTTTGCTGGTAGAAACGTGGGTTGGCAATTTTGACAACTTTAAAGGGTTTTAAACCTTTGTTAATAAAATAACTCTAATCTTTTTGGCTCATCTCGTATTGTTATCCTTTTAATTTTCAATTGTTTTGATACATGTTTGTTTGAGCAAGAAAAGTTAAGCAAATTATATTTAAGCAATTTAGGATATGATCCTGGATCAAATATCCTATAATCGAAAATTTTCAAAGTAGTTTATTTTAAGGATCATAGGTTCAGTTGGCAAGGTCTAAGGGTTATTCAAATGAATAATGAATGAAATTAAAAATAGTTAAGGATCATACCTGAGGGTCCAAGTTAGGATCCTAACCTTTAATCAGGATAACCATAAGTAAAACTTTAATGGATAGTAAGGATTAAGGATCCTTAATTGTTTAACTTCGAAAACCTGAAAAAATGGGATATAACTTGGGACTAAGCCAATATAAAAGATAAGTTAGTAACTGGGGACATGCCCAAAGGATAACTGGGGACAAGCCCAAAGGATCACTGGGGACAAGCCCAAAGGATAACTGGGGACAAGCCCGAAGGATAACTGGGGACAAGCCCGAAGGATAACTGGGGACAAGCCCAAGGATCGTATGTAAACTGGAGTATGGCCCTCACTGGCGACTATCCAAACTTAGTGACATGAAAATGCCAAAACCTTAGCTAACGTGAAAACGTTAGAAACCTTAGGAACGGATGTATGGTACGTCTACCATTATACGTAGGATCCTGGGTATAGCCAGTACGATGAGGTTATCAGCCCCTGGAGTGGGTACTGGTCCCAAAGACATGAACTATACCAGGATCATCGTGCGCTACAGGCGAAAACTGGGGACAAGCCCAAGGATAACTGGGGTTGAACCCAAGGATCTGAGATGCTTTTGAAGACTATCAATAATATGCTGAGGGTACCTGGACTATCAGAACTCAAATTCTCGTGAGAGGAGGATGAAGGATACATGATCCTTATCCTTAGGTAAAAATAAGAAAATGGAATAGTTTAGGATTAGGATTTTACCAGAGTAAGGATCATTGACATCACTGGGATCCTTCGAGGATGCTTTCAATGTAAGGATCATATCTGCCAGGAGGATCCTGTTCACATGAAATATTTCTTTAAGTGAACAGCGTTCCAGGCTCTTGGTAACAAATTTCCTTCCATGGTTAGCAATCTATATGCCCCCTTTCCTGCTTCGGCTTCAATCAAGTAAGGGCCTTCCCATTTTGGTGCTAATTTCCCATCAGCAGGATTGATGGTGTTTTGGAATGCTTTCCTCAACACCATATCCCCAACTTGAAATTTCCTTATCCTGACATTTTTGTTGTAAGTACCAGCCATTCTTTGTTGGTAGCTTGCCATCCTTATCCTAGCCAGATCCCTGATTTCCTCAATAGTATCCAAGTCCTGAGCCAAGTTTGCAGCATTCTCTTCAGGATCACGAGTACTTGTTCTAGCAGTTGGAACCACCATTTCTGTTGGGATCACTGCTTCTGCCCCAAACACCAAAGAGAAGGGTGTTTGACCAGTAGCATTCTTGGGAGTTGTCCTATCAGCCCAAAGCACATAAGGCAATTCCTCTGCCCATTTCCCCTTCTTGGATCCAAGTTTCTTCTTCAGATTGTTGATGATGATCTTGTTGGATGATTCTGCTTGGCCATTGGCTTGTGGGTGGACTGGTGTTGATGTTATCATCTTAATCCCCCAACTGTCACAAAAGTTAGTAGTCCTGCTTCCAATAAATTGGGAACCATTATCACATACAATTTCAGAAGGAATGCCAAATCTAGTTATAATGTTTCTTTTAATAAAGGATATCACTTCCTTTTCTCTGACTTGGGCAAAGGCTTCGGCCTCTATCCACTTGGAGAAGTAGTCAGACATGGCAAGCATGAATACTTTTCCACCAGGTGCCTTAGGGAGCTTGCCAACTATATCCATCCCCCATCTCATGAATGGCCAAGAGGATGGTATAGGATGTAGAAATTCAGCCGGCTGATGAAGGATATTGCTGTTTCTTTGACAAGGATCACACTTCTTAGCATACTCCACAGCATCCTTTTTCATAGTTGGCCAGTAGTATCCTGTCCTAAGGATCCTTGAGAACAATGCCCTGCCCCCAGTGTGGTTTCCACAATCTCCTTCATGGAAGTCTTTTAACACTTCTTGACTTTCAGGATCCTCGATACATCTTAAATATGGTCCTGCAAGAGATCGCTTATATAGCACATTATTCAAGATTGTGAATTGAGATACCTTAATCCTGAAAGCCCTAGGATTTTCTCCCATAGGAATCTCCCCGTGTTGTAAGTATCTCATGATTGGTGAGATCCATGATCCTGAATAAGATTGAGTATCCTCACTAGGGATCATTGCAGTATCCTCTTCTATTTCCATGGCCACCTGTTTTTCAATAGCATGAGCCAGGATATGGATGATGGGGATACTTATTGTTAGGGTTGGATTTTTATAATACATGATCCTTACATGTGATCCTAACCAGTGATCCTTATTTCTTTGGCAGATAGTGATCCTCAGCAGAGTTCCAGGATCAGGATCACGGACCATCATAGGATCCTCATGCTAACAGTTACCTTCATTGAATTAAGTAATATTTTGCAGGAACATCTAGCAGGATCCGCTCTTAGCATCATGATCAAAGGACGCGTCTTTACAATTATAGCATGTGCTTAATCGGAGATGGACGTTGCAAAGGATATGGAAACTTGGCATGATTCAAGGGCGACAATTTAGGCTAGATTTACTTTTATTTCTAAAGGGGTAATGAGCTGATTATTAGACTTTTTACCTAAAATAGGTCACCTACACTTGTATATATAACACTCTTCCCCATTAGGAAGAACACACAACACAATTCTCACACGCTTAGACACTCGAAACTATAGTGATCCTTGTACTCAGCTCATTATCATCCGAAGTTGTAACCATTTTTCTTATATTGAAGTTTGGTGATCGGTAGTTGCCATCACCCGAGGTTTTTTATGCCGGAGATCATACATTGATCAAGGGCTTTTTCCTCGTATAAATCATTGTGTCTTTGCATATTTCATACTGAAGTGATCCTTTACTTTTTCAATAAACCAAGCATCATACCCCGTTTACATAAAGTTTGGTTGCATTATCCTTGTGTGATTTTTGACCAAAACAGTTTGGCGCCCACCGTGGGGCAATTGGTGCTTCATTCATAAGAAAACCTTTTGTTCGAAATCATTTCAAAGAATTACATGGCTTCATCATTGAAAAACACGTCCACGGCGATGTCTGTAGTCACCTCGTCTCAGAACACTCTGCCTCCTCCACCGGCAGGATCCCAGAAGAATGCTGAGAAGAGAACAACTCCTGCTAACTCTAAACCTCCATCTTCTTCTGCTATGAATTCTTATAGTCCCAGTACTAGTGACGTATTTACTTTGATTTTGCAGATGAAGGATCGTATGCAGCGGCAGGATGAAACTAATGAAAGGATCCTCAGGGAAATTGGAGATCTCAAAAGACAAAAGAAAGCGGCAGAAGATCATTCCCCACTGATGCCCAAATCCTTGAGCTTTGATACTCCAATGATCACTTCTCAGCCATCGGGAGTCCCAGACGTGCAAATTATGGGAGAATCAAGAGGATTGCACCTCGGATCGGCTGCAATGACTCAGGCATCAGGCTCACACTTTCAGCCGGCAGGATCCTATCCCCAGCATATAGGATCCTTCATGAATTCAGGAGCTTACCTGGGAACACAGCAGTTTCAAGGATCCTACTTTGTTCCAGGATCATCCCAGGGTCAAGGATCCTACTTTGTTCCAGGATCATCCCAGGGTCAAGGACCCTACTTTGTTCCAGGATCATCCCAGGGTCAAGGATCCTCCTTTGCTCCAGGATCATTCCAGATGCCAGGATCCCTAAAAAGCTTGGAAACAAGAAGTCTAGATGTCCATCAAGGGGACTTCATTCCAATGCAGACCATTGCTTCCACTGGTCCCTCCGTTATCCCAGAATCCCAGCAATATGGAGTCACACCCAATGTTCCTAACTTGAACTCAATGGGAGGTAACACTTTAAATAATTATCTTACCACTAACCATGGATTCATGCAGGATACAGGTATCAATCATGCTATGGCCAGGGAGTTGCAGAAGCTAAAAGAAATGATCTCAAGTGTTCTAGGGGTAGTCAAGCCTATCCCAGAGATTGCAGATGGAAGCCATAAGGTATCTCGCTTTGCACCACCAATTTGTGATGCAGAGGTACCCAAAAGGTTCCATATCCCTACTATGAAGTTGTATGATGGTACAACGGATCCTGAGGAGCACATAGCACAATACAGGGAGATGATGGAGATCAATCCAATCCCGGAAAAGCTAAAGGAAGCATGCCTATGTAAAGGATTTGGATCCACTCTTACCGGATCAGCTCTTAAATGGCTGCTAAGTCTTCCCCCTTACTCTATTACTTCATTTGCTAATTTAGTTAATTTATTCAATAACCAATTCTCTTGTAGTAGAAAATTTGAAAGATTAACTAGTGATTTATATAGGGTAACTCAAAGTCATAATGAATCATTAAGGGATTATATAACTAAATTTAGTAAAGAATCCTTGGACATTCCCAACTTGGATATGGCTACGGCTGTTGAAGCCTTCAAAATGGGACTGCTTAAGGATTCATTATTCTATGATGATCTTGTTATGACACCATGCAGGAATCTAGATGAAGTAAGAACTCGGGCACTCAGGTTCATCCGGCTAGAGGATGACAAGAGGATCCAGGAGAGACAAGTAGGATCCTCAAAACAGGAGAAGCAAGGATCCTCCTTCAAGAACAACAAATTCAAATCCTACCATAGGAATGACAACCAGAATGTGCATGTTGTTGACCAAGAAGAGGATGATGAAGATTATCCTCCAATCTCAGAATATTGTTTTTTCCGTTGATAATCATGAACTAATCCTTGCAATGCAGAATCTAGGTGAAAAAGCTAGGTGGCCCAGGAAGAATGATAAACCATCCGGGACTAAAGACAAGTCAAAATGGTGTGCATACCATGAGGATTTCGGGAATCTAACTGAAGAATGCATAGCTTTAAGAAAAGAAATTGGATATCTGTTAAGCAAGGGGCATCGAAAAGAATTGTTGGGAAGAAAAAAGCAAAGGACTCAGGATCCTGAGAGGATCCCTGAAAAGGCTCCAGCCCCTCCGGCGAATGCACAAGTGATCAACTTTATTTCCGGAGGATCAGACATCTGTGGTACATCCTTCTCGGCGGCCAAAAGGCATGCAAAGGAAGCAAAAATGGATAATGGAGAGAGACCTATTCGAACATCAAGTGTCTCGGAAGGAAAGACGAAAACGTTTGATGAGAATGATCGCATTAACATCCAGGATCCTCATCATGATAGTTTAGTTATTACTCTCTTTATCTCTAACCATTTTGTCCGCAGGATCCTTATCGACGGAGGAAGCTCAGTGAACATTATCCAGCTTGATGTTCTGAAGAAAATGGGTATCCCAGAATCAGACATCACACCAAGATCCTCCGTGCTTGTAGGATTCAGTGGAGAAACGAAGAAAACTCTGGGGGACATCAAACTCCCAATCTACGTGGAAGGATTACATAATTATCAAAAATTTTGTGTTATTGACTGTTTATCTTGTTGCAATGTTATCCTTGGCAGGCCCTGGATACATGATATGAAAGCAGACCCATCCACCTATCATCAATGTGTGAAACTCCCTAGCCCATGGGGGATAATCAAGATCGACAGTGATCAGCAGGAGGCTAAGGATTGTTATACCTCATCCATGAAGCCAACCTCGAAGCCAAGGGAGCAATAGCAATTACAGTATCCTCCGAGGAATGTCTTGGAGGCAAGGGAACAAGATGTGGACGAAATCCTATTGGATCCTAGTGATCCTGAATCAAAAATCTATATCGGATCAGGGATCCTTGGCAAGATGAAAGAAGACATGATATCCTTCCTCAAAAGAAGAAAGTCTACCTTTGCATGGAAGCACGAAGATATGACAGGTATATCTAAGGATATCATCACTCATAAACTTGGCATTGACAGGTCTATCAAACCAATCCATCAAAAAAGGAGGAAGTTTGCACCAGAAAGGAATGCCATTATCCAAGAAGAAGTAGAGAGACTACTTCGAGCAGGTATGATCAGAGAGGTAAAATATCCAAAATGGTTAGCCAATGTGGTCGTTGTCCAAAAGAAAAACGGAAAGTGGAGGGTATGTGTCGATTTCACTGATCTGAATAAGGCATGTCCCAAGGATCCTTTCCCATTACCCCACATTGACTCCATGGTGGATGCAACGGCGGGGCATGAACTGTTGACCTTTATGGATGCATCATCTGGATTCCAACAAATTCAGATGGAACCATCCGACCAAGAGGATACGGCCTTTATGACCCCAACCGGTTTGTATTGTTATATTGCCATGCCTTTTGGACTAAGAAATGCAGGTGCAACATATCAAAGGCTGGTGAATATGATGTTCAAAGATCAAATTGGACAAACTATGGAAGTATACATAGATTATATGGTAGTCAAATCAAAGAAAGCTGAGGATCACCTAAGGGATTTGGAAGAAGCATTTGATATCCTTGATAACTATAACATGAAGCTTAATCCTTCAAAATGCCACTTTGGTGTTAAGGCAGGTAAATTCCTAGGATATATGGTAACTCAGAGGGGCATTGAAGCAAGTCCGGAGCAAATTAAAGCACTAGTGAACATCAAGTCCCCTGCCAATGCTAAGGATGTGCAAAGGCTAACAGGCAGGATAGCAGCTCTGAACAGGTTCATATCAAAATCCTCAGAAAAATGTAAAGAATTTTACGATATCCTAAGGAAGAACAAGAAGTTTGAATGGACTGAGAAACATGAGAATGCTTTACAAGCCCTTAAAGAATATATGTCCTCAGCACCAGCATTAACAAAACCCGAAAAAGGAGATGTGTTATCCTTATATCTGGCGGTATCCTCAACCGCTGTAAGTGCTGTCCTTGTTAAGGATCACGAAGGTACACAATATCCTATCTACTATGTAAGTAAGAGTTTACTTGATGCCGAATCCAGGTACTCACACCTCGAAAAACTTATTCTTGCATTAATCATGGCATCAACTAAGTTAAGGCATTATTTTGAAACCCATACTATTGTTGTTAGAACTAATTTTCCAATTAAGAATGTCCTCAGGAAACCAGAGATGTCCGGAAGAATGGCTAAGTGGGCAGTAAAGCTTAGTGCCCATGATATAAGATACGAGCCTAGAACAGCCATCAAATCCCAAGCACTAGCTGACTTTGTGGCTGATTTCAGTAGTGATCTACAAAAGGAAGCAGAATTGGAAGTTCAGCAGCTGGATGAGACCAAGGATCCTTGGATACTACACACTGATGGATCCTCAAATGTCAAGGGCACAGGGCTCGGGATACTACTAAAATCGCCACAGGGGGACATAATACCCCACTCCATAGCCTGTGAGTTCCAAGCAACTAACAATGAGGCCGAATATGAAGCCTTAATTGCTGGCTTGCAAATTGCTAAGGATATGGGGGTGAAATATCTTAAAGTATATGTGGACTCATTATTGATCACCAATCACTTTAATGGATCCTGTTAGGGCTGGATTTTTATCATATGTGATCCTTACACGTGATCCTAACCAGTGATCCTTGTTTCTTTGGCAGACAGTGATCCTCAGCAGGACTTCAGGATCAGGATCATGGACCATTGGAAGGATCCTCATGCTAATAGTTATCTTCGTGTAATACAACATTATTTTGCAGGAACATCTAGCAGGATACGCTCTTAGCATTATAATCAAGGGACGCGTCTTCACAATTATAGCACGAGCTTAATCAAAGATAGACGTTGCAAAGGATATGGAAACTTAGCTTGATTTAAGGGCGGCAATTTAGGCTAGATTGTCTTTTATTTCTAAAGGGGTAATGAGCTGATTATTAGTCTTTTTACCTAAAATAGGTCACCTACACTTGTATAAATACCACTCTTCCTCATTTGGGAGAACACACACGACATACAACACAACTCTCACACACTTAGACACTCGAAACAATAGTGATCCTTGTACTCAGCTCATTATCATCCGAAGTTGTAACCATTTTGTTCTTATATTGAAGTTTGGTGATCGGTAGTTGCCATCACCCGAGGTTTTTTATGCCGGAGATCATATATTGATCAAGGGCTTTTTCCTCGTATAAATCATTGTGTCTTTGCATCTCTATCACGAAAGTGATCCTTTACTTTTATAATTAACCAAGCATCATACCCCGTTTACATAAAGTTTGGTTACACTATCCTTGTGTGATTTTTGACCAAAACAGTTTGGCGCCCACCGTGGGGCAATTGGTGCTTCATTCATAAGAAAACTTTCTGTTCAAAATCATTACATGGCTTCATCATTGAAAAACATGTCCACGGCGATGTCTGCAGTCACCTCGTCTCAAAGCACTCTACCTCCTCCACCGGCAGGATCCCAGAAGAATGCTGAGAAGAGACAAACTCCTACTAACTCTAAACCTCCATCTTCTTCTGCTATGAATTCTTATATTCCCAGTACTAGTGATGTATTTACTTTGATTTTGCAGATGAAGGATCGTATGCAGCGGCAGGATGAAACTAATGAAAGGATCCTCAGGGAAATTGGAGATCTCAAAAGACAGAAGAAAACGGCAGAGGATCATTCTCCATTGATGCCCAAATCCTTGAGCTTTGATACTCCAATGATTACTTCTCAGCCATCAGGAATGCCAGACGTGCAAATCATGGGAGAATCAAGAGGATTGCACCACGGATCGACAGTAATGACTCAGGCATTAGGCTCACACTTCCAGCCGGCAGGATCCTACCCCCAGCATTTGGGATCCTTCATGAATCCGGGAGCCTATCCGGGGGCACAGCAGTTTCAAGGATCCTACTCTGTTCCAGGATCATTCCCGGGCCAAGGATCCTCCTTTGTTCCAGGATCGTCCCAGGTTCAAGGATCCTCCTTCGTTCCAGGATCGTCCCAGACACCAGGATCCTTCCAGATGCCAGGATCCCTAAAAAGTTTGCAAACAGGAAGTCTAGATGTCCATCAAGGGGACTTCATTCCAATGCAGACCATTGCTTCCACTGGTCCCTCCGTCGTTCCAGAATCCCAGCAACATGGATTCCCTAACTTGAACCCAATGGGAGGTAACATTTTAAATAATTATCCTACCACTAACCATGGATCCATGCAGGACAATGGTACCAATCATGCTATGGCCAGGGAGTTGCAGAAGCTAAAAGATATGATCTCAAGTGTTCCAGGGATAGTCAAGCCTATCCCAGAGATTGCAGATGGAAGCCACAAGGTATCTCGCTTTGCACCACCAATTTGTGATGCAGAGGTACCCAAAAGGTTCCATATCCCTACTATGAAGCTGTATGATGGTACAACGGATCCAGAGGAACACATAGCACAATACAGGGAAAGGATGGAGATCAATCCTATCCCAGAAAAGTTGAAGGAAGCATGCCTATGTAAAGGATTTGGATCCACTCTTACTGGATCAGCTCTTAAGTGGCTGCTAAGTCTTCCCCCTTACTCTATTACTTCATTTGCTAATTTAGTTAATTTATTCAATAATCAATTCTCTTGTAGTAGAAAATTTGAAAGATTAACCAGTGATTTGTACAGGATAACTCAAAATCATAATGAATCATTAAGGGATTATATAACTAAATTTAGTAAGGAATCCTTGGACATCCCCAACTTGGATATGGCTACGGCTGTTGAAGCCTTCAAAATGGGACTGTTGAAGGATTCATTATTCTATGATGATCTTGTTATGACACCATGCAGGAATCTAGATGAAGTAAGAACTCGAGCACTCAGGTTCATCCGGCTAGAGGATGACAAGAGGATCCAGGAGAGACAAGTAGGATCCTCAAAACAGGAGAAGCATGGATCCTCCTTCAAGAGCAATAAGTTCAAATCCTACCATAGAAACGATAATCAGAATGTGCATGTTGTTGACCAAGAAGAGGATGATGAAGATTATCCTCCAATCTCAGAATACTGTTTTTCCGTTGATAATCATGAACTGATCCTTGCAATGCAGAATCTAGGTGATAAGGCTAGATGGCCCAGGAAGAACGATAAACCATCCGGGACTAAAGACAAGTCAAAATGGTGTGCATACCATGAGGATTTCGGGCATCTAACTGAAGAATGCATAGCTTTAAGAAAAGAGATTGGATATCTGCTAAGCAAGGGGCACCTAAAAGAGCTGTTGGGAAGAAAAAAGCAAAGGATTCAGGATCCTGAAAGGATCCCTGAAAAGGCTCCAGCACCTCCGGCAAATGCACAAGTGATCAACTTTATTTCCGGAGGATCAGATATCTGTGGTACATCCTTCTCGGCGGCCAAAAGACATGCGAAGGAGTCGAAGATGGATAATGGAGAAAGGCCTATTAGAACATCAAGTGTCTCAGAAGGGAAGATGATAACGTTTGATGAGGATGATCGTATTAACATTCAGGATCCTCACCATGATAGTTTAGTTATCACTCTCTTTATCTCTAACCATTTTGTCCGCAGGATCCTTATTGATGGAGGAAGCTCAGTGAACATTATCCAGCTTGATGTTCTGAAGAAGATGGGAATCCCAGAATCAGACATCACACCAAGATCCTCCGTGCTTGTAGGATTCAGTGGGGAAACGAAGAAAACTCTGGGGGACATCAAACTCCCAATCTACGTGGAAGGATTACATAATTATCAGAAATTTTGTGTTATTGACTGTTTATCTTGTTGCAATGTTATCCTTGGCAGACCTTGGATACACGATATGAAAGCAGTCCCATCCACCTACCATCAATGTGTGAAGCTCCCTAGCCCATGGGGAATAATCAAGATCGACAGTGATCAGCAGGAGGCTAAGGATTGTTATACCTCATCCATGAAGCCAACTTCGAAGCCAAGGGAGCAATAGCAATTACAGTATCCTCCGAGGAATGTCTTGGAGGCAAGGGAACAAGATGTGGACGAAATCCTCTTGGATCCTAATGATCCTGAATCAAAAATCTATATCGGATCAGGGATCCTTGGCAAAATGAAAGAAGACTTAATATCCTTCCTCAAAAGAAGAAAATCTACCTTTGCTTGGAAACATGAAGATATGACAGGTATATCTAAGGATATTATTACTCACAAACTTGGCATTGACAGGTCTATCAAACCAATCCATCAAAAAAGGAGGAAATTTGCACCAGAAAGGAATGCCATTATCCAAGAAGAAGTAGAGAGACTACTTCGAGCAGGTATGATCAGAGAGGTAAAGTATCCAAAATGGTTAGCCAATGTGGTTGTTGTCCAAAAGAAAAACGGAAAGTGGAGGGTATGTGTCGATTTCACTGATTTAAATAAGGCATGTCCCAAGGATCCTTTCCCATTACCCCACATTGACTCCATGGTGGATGCAACAGCGGGGCATGAACTGTTAACCTTCATGGATGCATCATCTGGATTCCAACAAATTCAGATGGAACCATCTGACCAAGAGGATACAGCCTTCATGACCCCAACAAGTTTGTATTGTTATATTGCCATGCCTTTTGGATTAAGAAATGCAGGTGCAACATATCAAAGGCTGGTGAATATGATGTTTAAAGATCAAATTGGACAAACTATGGAAGTATACATAGATGATATGGTAGTCAAATCGAAGAAAGCTGAGGATCACCTAAGGGATTTGGAGGAAGCATTTGATATCCTTGATAATTATAACATGAAGCTTAATCCTTCAAAGTGCCACTTTGGTGTTAAGGCAGGAAAATTCCTAGGATATATGGTAACTCAGAGGGGCATTGAGGCAAGTCCGGAGCAAATTAAAGCACTAGTAAACATCAAGTCCCCTGCCAATGCTAAGGATGTGCAAAGGCTAACAGGCAGGATAGCAGCTCTGAACAGGTTCATATCAAAATCCTCAGAAAAATGCAAAGAATTTTACGATATCCTAAGGAAGAACAAGAAATTTGAATGGACTGAGAAACATGAGAATGCTTTACAAGCCCTTAAAGAATATATGTCCTCAGCACCAGCATTGTCAAAGCCCGAAAAAGGAGATGTGTTATCCTTATATTTGGCGGTATCCTCAACCGCTGTAAGTGCTGTCCTTGTGAAGGATCATGAAGGTACACAATATCCTATCTACTATGTAAGTAAGAGTTTACTTGATGCCGAATCCAGAATGTCCTCAGGAAACCAGAGATGTCAGGAAGAATGGCTAAGTGGGCAGTAAAGCTTAGTGCCCATGATATAAGATATGAACCAAGAACAGCCATTAAATCCCAAGCACTAGCTGACTTTGTGGCTGATTTCAGTAGTGATCTACAAAGAGAAGCAGAATTAGAGGTCCAACAGCTGGATGAGACCAAGGATCCTTGGATACTACACACTGATGGATCCTCAAATGTCAAGGGCACAGGGCTCGGGATACTACTAAAATCGCCACAGGGGGACATAATACCCCACTCCATAACCTGTGAGTTCCAAGCAACTAACAATGAGGCTGAGTATGAAGCCTTAATTGCTGGTTTGCAAATTGCTAAGGATATGGGGGTGAAATATCTTAAAGTATATGTAGACTCATTATTGATCACCAATCACTTTAAGGGATCCTATGCTGTTAAAGGTGAAAAACTAACCAAATATTTAGAGATAGTCAAAGAATTGGCACTCTCTTTTGTTTCTTTCAGCTTAACACAGGTACCAAGGGAGGATAACACGGAAGCTGATGCATTGGCCAACTTAGGATCATCCTTAAAAATTCCAGAAGACATAAGTATCCCTATCATCCATATCCTGACTCCTGCTATTGAAAATCAAGTGGCCATGGAAATAGAAGAGGATACTGCAATAATCCCTAGTGAAGAAGCTCAATCTTATTCAGGATCATGGGTCTCACCAATCATAAAATACTTGCAAAACGGAGAGATTCCAATGGGAGAAAATCCTAGAGCTTTCCGGATCAAGGTATCTCAATTTACAATCTTAAATAATGTGCTATATAAACGATCCCTTGCAGGACCATACTTAAGATGTATTGAGGATCCTGAAATTGAAGAAGTGTTGAGAGACTTCCATGAAGGAGATTGTGGAAACCACACTGGGGGCAGGGCATTATTCTCAAGGATCCTTAGAACAGGATACTACTGGCCAACCATGAAAAGGGATGCTGTAGAATATGCTAGGAAATGTGATCCTTGTCAAAGACACAGCAATATCCTTCATCAACCAGCTGAACTGCTACACCATCCTCTTGGCCATTCATGAGATGGGGGATGGATATAGTTGGCAAGCTCCCTAAAGCACCTGGTGGAAAAGTATTTATGCTTGCTATGACTGACTACTTCTCTAAATGGATAGAAGCTGAAGCTTTTGCTCAAGTCAGAGAAAAAGAAGTTATATCCTTTATCAAAAGAAACATTATAACTAGATTTGGCATTCCCTCTGAAATTGTATGTGATAATGGTTCCCAATTCATTGGAAGCAGAACTACTAACTTTTGTGACAATTGGGGAATCAAGATGATAACATCAACACCAGTTCACCCACAGGCCAATGGCCAAGCAGAATCATCCAACAAGATCATCATCAACAATCTAAAGAAGAAGCTAGGATCCAAGAAGGGAAAATGGGCAGAAGAGTTACCTTATGTGCTATGGGCTGATAGGACAACTCCCAAGAATGCCACTGGTCAAACACCTTTCTCTTTAGTATTTGGGGCAGAAGCAGTGATCCCAACAGAGATGGTGATCCCAACTGCTAGAACAAGTGCTTGTGATCCTGAAGAAAATGCTACAATCCTGGCTCAGGACTTGGATACTATTGAGGAAATCAGGGATCTGGCTAGGATAAGGATGGCAAGCTACCAACAAAGAATGGCTGGTGCTTACAACAAAAACGTTAGGATAAGGAAGTTCCAAGTCGGAGATATGGTGTTGAGAATAACATTCCAAAACACTATTAATCCTGCTGACGGGAAGTTAGCACCAAAATGGGAAGGCCCTTACTTAATTGAAGCCGAAGCAGGAAAGGGGGCATACAGGTTGCTAACCATGGAAGGAAATTTGTTACCAAGAGCCTGGAATGCTGTTCACTTGAAGAGATATTTCATGTAAACATGATCCTTCAAGCATGTGATCCTTATATTATCCTCGAAGGATCCCGGTGACATCAGTGATCCTTACTCTGGTAATGTGCTTATCCTAGAACTATTACATTTTCTTACTTTTTACCAAAGGATAAGGATCCTGTATCCTTCATCCTCTTCTCACGAACCATTTGAGTTATGATAGTTCAGGTATCTACGGCATATCGTCAAGAATCTTTAAAAGCAACGCAGATCCTTGGGCTTGTCCCCAGTTATCCTTGGGATTACCCCCAGTCTCCGCCAGCAGCGCACGATGATCCTGATATAGTTCACGTCTTTGGGACCAGTACCCACTTCCGGGGCTGACAACCTCATCGTACTGGCTATACCCAGGATCCTACGTATAATGGTAGACGTACCATACATCCGTTCATAAGGTTTCTAACGTTTTCACGTTAGCTAAGGTTTTGACATTTTCATGTCACTAAGTTTGGATAGTCGCCAGTAAGGGCCATACTCCAGTTTACATACGATCCTTTGGGCTTGTCCCCAGTTATCCTTTGGGCTTGTCCCCAGTGATCCTCCGGGATCATCCTCAGTTATCCTTTGGGCATGTCCCCAGCTACTAATTTATCTTTTACATTGGCTTAGTCCCAAGATATGTTCCATTTTTCAGGTTCTCGAAGTTAAACAAATAAGGATCCTTAATCCTTATCATCCATTAAAGTTTTACTTGTGGTTATCCCGATTAAAGGTTAGGATCCTAACTTGGATCCTCAGGTATGATCCTTAACTATTTTTAATTTCATTATTCATTTGAAAAACCTTTAGACCTTGACAACTGAACCTATGATCCTTAAAATAAACTACCTTGAAAATGGTGAAATTATAGGATATTTGATCCAGGATCATATCCTATATTTCTTGAACATGGTTTGCTTAATTATTGTTACAAATATATTTCTAAAACAATTGGAAACTAAAAAGATAAACAAAGGATAACAACACAGGATAAGCCAGAAAGATTAAGGTTATATTATTAGCAAAAGGATCTTTAACCCTTGCAAAAAGTTGTCAAAATTGCCAACCCACGTTTCTACCAGCAAAACGTGGCCCGTCCACATGGGTTGGCAAAGGGTGTCCATTGTCTATGCGGTCTTAACAGGTACAGGAAAGTAAAAGCGGCAGGATCACAAAGGCTTCATCCCCCAAACAGAGGATCCCTCCACCTTTTGTAATCCTACCTATTGTTCGAAGGATCCAGGATCCTTTACCCTAAAAACTATTGTTCAAAGATTACAGACCATAAATTGTTCACAAACACCACTACCACAAAAAACCACTACCAATCCTAAAAAATTGGGCTCTGGCCTAGTCTCGAAATATCCATCATCGCCCAATCCAGCAGCTCACACCTCTGCTGCTCCATCACCACCAGCATCTCCACCCTGATCCTTCTCAGCATCACCACCTTCCAGCATGGGGATCTCCTCAGCCTCATCCTCATCCTCCAGCTCCGCCAATCTTGCCTTCCATCCCTCCACGTCCCATGAGCTCTTGTCAAAGGCAGGATCCTGGGCCTCCGCAGCCATTTTTAGTTGTATCTTGTACATAGCAGTTGCGGCAGAGACCTTGGCATCCTGGATGATCTCCTGCTTCTCGCCATCCATGTCAGTTAACATTTGAGCAGCCTCATCCTTTGTAGCCTGAAGCTCCTTCTCAAGATCGACTATCTTGAGATCCTTTAACACGCCCATTTGCTGGAGGTCAGCGATTTGGCTCTCCTGATCCTCGACGTGGCCAAGGTAGGTCTCAATCTCAGCAAATTTCTGCAAAAGAGAAAAAAGGTAAGTTCAGGATCAGGTGATCCTCAAAAAAGCAGGATATTCGAGAAGGGTAACTAACAGGGGCAATGATCCTTACATCATTGACATAGTCAAGGAACTGTTGGCGGATCAGGGGAAATCCTTGAAGATCCTCAGGAGCCTTCCTCTTCTTCCCCTTACTTCTAACAGGTGCCTTAGGAGCTGAAGCAGAGGGACTGGCAACAGAAGCCTTCTTTCGTGAAGACTTGACGTTGGCAAGTTCATCAATTCCGAACTTGGAAGCAGACTTGGCAGATTTGGCAGACTTCCCAACACCTACACAATCAAAACAAGATAAGTTCCCTTACTAATTAAACAATCTAGCATATAACTTACTTTTTACAAGGATACTTACTTAACATAGTGGCAGATGCGGAGGATACTTCCTGTGAATCTTGGACGGAGACTTGGAAACTTCTGACCTCAGGATTAAGCTTTTTAAAAGCCAAGACTCTTTCTCTTGCAGCAGGGGTTAACTTAAGATAAGCAATGGATATAGCTGCACAAAAAATAAAAAGAAAAGAGACGTTAGTGATCCTCATCACATAAGGCAAGTCTGATAGTGATCCTTCCAGGATCCTCTATCCTACCGTGAGTAGCCCATTCCTTGGGCAGATCCTCCCCATCTGGGATGGTATCCCTTCTAACAAAGAAAAAGCGACGCTTCCAGTTTGTATCGTTCTTAGTCACCTTGAAGACAGGGTGATCCTCCCCAGCTTTCCGTTTTAGCAGATATCGGCAAGAACCGAACGTGGTAAGATCATAAAGTGCGGCCAACTCTGCCATCCCCAAATCAATTCCCTTCTGCTCGATGATCCTCTCGAAGGTATACAAGACCCTCCAGATCATCGGCATAGCTTGGATATAAGATATGCCGGTTAAAGAAAAGAAGGATTGGGTGAAGGCTGGAAAAGGATACGAATACCCTATGGTGAACGGAGTAGCAGGAAAGGCCACCCAAACGTCTGAAACAAAGTCGCTCAAAGCAGTAGATGTGAAGGATTTGAAAACAGCATTCGCCGGAAAGCAATGACGAATCCTGTCTACGTGGGCATCAGTAAAGCAACACCTCTCCGTAGGAGAATCCTTGATGATCCCTTGGCTTTTTAGGGGACTACTCTTCTTGGAATCCTTGTGTGGAGAATTCCGGAGCAACATGCTTGTGACGGAACAGAAACAGAATAAAAGCAAAAAACAGAGCAAGAGAAGGAAGAAAGGAAAGAGAGAAGAAGAGAGTACCTGGTCAATCTTCGGTAGCGATTATAAAGGGAAGATATCTCGAATTTAAATGCAGAGTGATCCTAACCCTATCTCCTATTTATAATCATGATTTGCAGGGATTGTCACATCTGTGACGTAATGATCACAACGGCTAGTCCGCTTATAACGGCTAGTTATGCGAATAGTCCGTTGGAGATAAAGATCAGAGCAAAATATAATTCGTTTATTTACAATAAACTCTTTATATTTTGGGGGCAATTGTTAGGGCTGGATTTTTATCATATGTGATCCTTACACGTGATCCTAACCAGTGATCCTTGTTTCTTTGGCAGACAGTGATCCTCAGCAGGACTTCAGGATCAGGATCATGGACCATTGGAAGGATCCTCATGCTAATAGTTATCTTCGTGTAATACAACATTATTTTGCAGGAACATCTAGCAGGATACGCTCTTAGCATTATAATCAAGGGACGCGTCTTCACAATTATAGCACGAGCTTAATCAAAGATAGACGTTGCAAAGGATATGGAAACTTAGCTTGATTTAAGGGCGGCAATTTAGGCTAGATTGTCTTTTATTTCTAAAGGGGTAATGAGCTGATTATTAGTCTTTTTACCTAAAATAGGTCACCTACACTTGTATAAATACCACTCTTCCTCATTTGGGAGAACACACACGACATACAACACAACTCTCACACACTTAGACACTCGAAACAATAGTGATCCTTGTACTCAGCTCATTATCATCCGAAGTTGTAACCATTTTGTTCTTATATTGAAGTTTGGTGATCGGTAGTTGCCATCACCCGAGGTTTTTTATGCCGGAGATCATATATTGATCAAGGGCTTTTTCCTCGTATAAATCATTGTGTCTTTGCATCTCTATCACGAAAGTGATCCTTTACTTTTATAATTAACCAAGCATCATACCCCGTTTACATAAAGTTTGGTTACACTATCCTTGTGTGATTTTTGACCAAAACAGATCCTATGCTGTTAAAGGAGAAAAACTAACCAAATATTTAGAGATAGTCAAGGAATTGGCACTCTCTTTTGTCTCTTTCAGCTTAACACAGGTACCAAGGGAGGATAACACGGAAGCTGATGCATTGGCCAACCTAGGATCATCCTTAAAGATTCCAGAAGATATAAGTATCCCTATCATCCATATCCTAGCTCCTGCTATTGAAAATCAGGTGGCCATGGAAATAGAAGAGGATACTGCAGTGATCCCTAGTGAAGAAGCTCAATCTTATTCAGGATCATGGATCTCACCAATCATGAGATACTTGCAATACGGGGAGATTCCGATGGGAGAAAACCCTAGAGCTTTCAGGATCAAGGTATCTCAATTCACAATTTTGAAAAATGTATTATATAAGCGATCTCTTGCAGGACCATATTTAAGATGTATCGAGGATCCTGAAATTGAAGAAGTGTTGAGAGACTTCCATGAAGGAGATTGTGGAAACCACACTGGGGGCAGAGCATTATTCTCAAGGATCCTTAGAACAGGATACTACTGGCCAACTATGAAAAGAGATGCTGTAGAATATGCTAAAAAGTGTGATCCTTGTCAAAGACACAGCAATATCCTCCATCAGCCAGCCGAATTGCTACATCCTATACCATCCTCTTGGCCATTCATGAGATGGGGGATGGATATAGTTGGCAAGCTCCCTAAAGCACCTGGTGGAAAAGTATTTATGCTTGCCATGACTGACTACTTCTCTAAGTGGATAGAAGCTGAAGCTTTTGCTCAAATCAGAGAAAAAGAAGTTATATCCTTTATCAAAAGAAACATTATAACTAGATTTGGCATTCCCTCTGAAATTGTATGTGATAATGGTTCCCAATTCATTGGAAGCAGAACTACTAACTTTTGTGACAGTTGGGGAATTAAGATGATAACATCAACACCAGTTCATCCACAAGCCAATGGTCAAGCGGAATCATCCAACAAGATCATCATCAACAATCTGAAGAAGAAGCTAGGATCCAAGAAGGGGAAATGGGCAGAGGAGTTACCTTATGTGCTATGGGCTGATAGGACAACTCCCAAGAATGCCACTGGTCAAACACCTTTCTCTTTAGTATTTGGGGCAGAAGCAGTGATCCCAACAGAGATGGTGATCCCAACTGCTAGAACAAGTGCTTGTGATCCTGAAGAGAATGCTACAATCCTGGCTCAGGATTTGGATACTATTGAGGAGATCAGGGATCTGGCTAGGATAAGGATGGCAAGCTACCAACAAAGAATGGCTGGTGCTTACAACAAAAATGTTAGGATAAGGAAGTTCCAAGTCGGAGATATGGTGTTGAGAAAAGCATTCCAAAACACTATCAATCCTGCTGACGGGAAGTTAGCACCAAAGTGGGAAGGTCCTTACTTGATTGAAGCTGAAGCAGGAAAGGGGGCATACAGATTGCTAACCATGGAAGGAAATTTGTTACCAAGAGCCTGGAACGCTGTTCACTTAAAGAAGTACTTTATGTGAACATGATCCTTCAAGCATGTGATCCTTACATTGAAGTATCCTCAAAGGATCCCGGTGATGTCAGTGATCCTAACTCTGGTAATATCCTTATCTTAAAACTATTACATCTCCTTACTTTTTACCAAAGGATAAGGATCCTGTATCCTTCATCCTCTTCTCACGAACCATTTGAGTTATGATAGTTCAGGTATCTACAGCATATCGTCAAAGATCTTCAAAAGCAACGCAGATCCTTGGGTTCAACCCCAGTTATCCTTGGGATTATCCCCAGTTTCCGCCAGCAGCGCACGATGATCCTGATATAGTTCACGTCTTTGGGACCAGTACCCACTTCCGGGGCTGACAACCTCATCGTACTGGCTATACCCAGGATCCTACGTATAATGGTAGACGTACCATACATCCGTTCCTAAGGTTTCTAACGTTTTCACGTTAGCTAAGGTTTTGACATTTTCATGTCACTAAGTTTGGATAGTCGCCAGTAAGGGCCATACTCCAGTTTACATACGATCCTTGGGCTTGTCCCCAGTTATCCTTTGGGCTTGTCCCCAGTTACTAACTTGTCTTTTATATTGGCTTAGTCCCAAGTTATGTTCTATTTTTCAGGTTTTCGAAGTTAAAACAATTAAGGATCCTTAATCCTTATTATCCATTAAAATTTCATTCACGGTTATCCTGATTAAAGGTTAGGATCCTAACTTGGATTCTCAGGTATGATCCTTAACTGTTTTTAATCCTATTTATTGTTTCTTTATGCTAACCCTTGAAATTTGGACAACTAAACCTGTGACCCTTAAAATATGTACTACTTTTTGGGATTTTTCAAACTATAGGATATTTGATCAAGGATCATATCCTAAATGTTTTCGATCTGACTTATTCAAATTACTTATTCAATAAATATACACCAAAACAATGGGGAATTAAAGGAACAAAAAGGATAATAACACAAGATAAGCGACAAAATTTTAAGATTTTATTTATAAACGAAAGGAGTAACCCTTCAAAGGTTGTCAAATTTACCTACCCGAGCATCTACCAGCAATACGTGGCCCGTCCGCTGGGGTAGGTAAAGGGTGTCCATGATAATAGGTTCAAAAGTTATGCAGGGATATAAAGGCGGCAGGTCACAATGGCTTCATCCCCCAAACAGAGGATCCCTCCACCATTTGCAATCTACCTATTGTCCGAAGGATCCTGGATCCCTAATCCTAAAACTATTGTTCAAAGTTACAGACCATCATTGTTTAAAACATCACAACCACAAAAGAAACCAGTACCAAAATTAAAAAATTGGGCTCCGGCTATGTCTAGAAGTTTCCTTCATCGCCCAATTCTGCAGCTCAAACCTTCGCTGCACCATCACCACCAGCTCCACTTTGCTTCCCCCTGATCCTTGCCAGCATCACCTCCAAGCATTGGATCTCCTCAGCCTCCTCATCATCTCCAACTCTGCCAGCCTTGCCTTCCAGCCTTCCACATCCCATGTGCCTTTGTCAAAGGAAGGATCCTGAGCCTCCGCAGCCATCTGCAGCTGGATCTTATACATGGTTATCGCAGCAGAGACCTTAGCATCCTGGGTGATATCATGCTTCTCGTAGTCAAACTTGATCAGTGCTTTGACAGCTTCATCCTTGGTAGCCCGGAGCTCCTTCTCAAGATCAGCTATCTTGAGATCCTTCAGCACACCCATCTGTTGAAGGTCGGCAATTTGGCGATCTTGATCTTCAACGTGGTTAACATAAGTCTCTATTTCGGTAAATTTCTGCAAGAAAAACAAGATATGACGTCAGACACAAGTGATCCTCAAAACCGTCAGGATAACCAACAGGGGCAGTGATCCTAACCTCGTTGAAATAATCAAGAAACTGCTGGCGGATCAGGGGAAATCCTTGAAGATCCTCAGAAGCCTTTCTTTTCTTTCCCTTACCCCTAATAGGAGCTTTAGGGGCTGAAGCAGAGGGACTAGCAGCAGGGGTCTTCTTCCTTGAAGGCTTGACATTGGCGAGTTCATCAATACCAAACTTGGAGGCAGACTTGACAGGTTTCCCAGCGCCTACATAATCAAAACAAGATAAGTACTTTAGCTAATTTAACAGTCTTGCATAGAACTTACTTTTTGGCAAGGATACTTACTTGACATTGTGGCAGATGCGGAGGATACTTCTTGTGAATCTTGGATGATGACTTGAAAACTTCTGGTCTCAGGATCAAGCTTTTTGAAAGCTAGAACCCTCTCTCTTGCAGCAGGGGTTAACTTGAGATGAGCAATGGAGATAGCTGCACAATAAACAAAAAACAAAGAGAGACATTAGTGATCCTCATCATAAGAGACAAGTCTGATGGTGATCCTTCCAGGATCCTCTATCCTACCATGAGTAGCCCACTCCTTGGGCAGATCCTTCCCATTAGGGATGGTATCCCTCCTAACAAAGAAAAATCGTCGCTTCCAATTTGTATCATTCTTGGTGACCTTAAGAACAGGGTGATCCTCCCCAGCTTTCCGTTTCAACAAGTACCGACAGGAACCAAACGTGGTAAGATCATATAGCTCAGCCAGCTCCGACATCCCTAAGTCAATCCCCTCCTGCTCGATGATCCTCTCAAGGGTACACAGAACCCTCCAGATCATCGGCATGGCTTGGATATAAGACATGCCGGTCAGGGAAAAGAAGGATTGGGTGAAGGCTGGAAAAGGATACGAATATCCTATGGTAAACGGAGTTGCAGGAAAAACCACCCAGGTCTCGGAAACAAAATCGCTTAAAGCGGTGGAGGTGAATGACTTGAAGATAGCATCCGCCGGAAAACAATGATGGATCCTATCAACATGAGCGTCGGTGAAGCAGCATCTCTCCGTAGGAGAGTCTTTAATGATCCCTTGGCTTTTTAGGGGACTGCTCTTCTTGTGATCCTTGTGAGGAGAATTTCGGAGCAACATACTTACAGCAGAATGAAAACAGAGGAGCAGAAAAAACAGAGCAAGAGAAGGAAGAAAGAAAAGAAGAGAATACCTGATCGATCTTCGGTAGAGATTATAAAGGGAGTATATCTTGAATTTAAATGCAGATTGATCCTAACCCTATCTCCTATTTATAATCATGATTTGCAGGGATTGTCACATCTATGACGTAAGGGTTGCAACGGCTAGTTCGAGATTAACGGCTAGTTATCCGAGTCGTTCGTTGCAGATAAGATTAAAGCAAAATATAACTCGTTAATTTACAATAAACTCCTTATATTTTGGGGGCAATTGTTAGGGCTGGATTTTTATAATACATGATCCTTACATGTGATCCTAACCAGTGATCCTTATTTCTTTGGCAGATAGTGATCCTCAGCAGAGTTCCAGGATCAGGATCACGGACCATCATAGGATCCTCATGCTAACAGTTACCTTCATTGAATTAAGTAATATTTTGCAGGAACATCTAGCAGGATCCGCTCTTAGCATCATGATCAAAGGACGCGTCTTTACAATTATAGCATGTGCTTAATCGGAGATGGACGTTGCAAAGGATATGGAAACTTGGCATGATTCAAGGGCGACAATTTAGGCTAGATTTACTTTTATTTCTAAAGGGGTAATGAGCTGATTATTAGACTTTTTACCTAAAATAGGTCACCTACACTTGTATATATAACACTCTTCCCCATTAGGAAGAACACACAACACAATTCTCACACGCTTAGACACTCGAAACTATAGTGATCCTTGTACTCAGCTCATTATCATCCGAAGTTGTAACCATTTTTCTTATATTGAAGTTTGGTGATCGGTAGTTGCCATCACCCGAGGTTTTTTATGCCGGAGATCATACATTGATCAAGGGCTTTTTCCTCGTATAAATCATTGTGTCTTTGCATATTTCATACTGAAGTGATCCTTTACTTTTTCAATAAACCAAGCATCATACCCCGTTTACATAAAGTTTGGTTGCATTATCCTTGTGTGATTTTTGACCAAAACACTTATATCCTCTGGGATCTTCAAAGATGATCCTAGATTGGCCAATGCATCAGCTTCTGTATTTTCCTCCCTTGGTACCTGTGTCAAACTGAAAGAAACAAAGGAGAGTGCCAATTCTTTGACTATCTCTAAATATTTGGTTAGTTTTTCACCTTTCACAGCATAGGATCCATTAAAGTGATTAGTGATTAACAATGAATCCACGTATACCTCAAGATACCTGATCCCCATATGCTTAGCAATTTGTAAGCCAGCGATTAAGGCTTCATATTTAGCCTCATTATTAGTGGCTTGGAATTCACAAGCTATGGAATGGGGTATTATGTCCCCCTGTGGCGATTTTAGTAGTATACCAAGCCCCGTGCCTTTGACATTTGAGGATCCGTCAGTATGTAGTATCCAAGGATCCTTGGTCTCATCCAGCTGCTGGACCTCCAATTCTGCTTCCTTTTGTAGATCACTACTGAAATCAGCCACAAAGTCTGCTAGTGCTTGAGATTTAATGGCTGTTCTAGGCTCATATCTTATATCATGGGCACTAAGCTTTACTGCCCACTTAGCCATTCTTCCGGACATCTCTGGTTTCCTAAGGACATTCTTAATTGGGAAATTAGTTCTAACAACAATAACATGGGTTTCAAAATAATGTCTTAGTTTAGTAGATGCCATAATTAATGCAAGGATAAGTTTTTCAAGGTGTGAATACCTGGATTCAGCATTAAGTAAACTCTTACTTACATAATACACAGGATATTGTGTACCTTCATGATCCTTAACAAGGACTGCACTTACTGCTTTTGAGGATACCGCCAGATATAAGGATAACACATCTCCTTTTTCTGGTTTCATCAATGCTGGAGCTGAGGACATGTATTCTTTGAGGGCTTGTAAAGCATTCTCATGCTTTTCAGTCCACTCAAATTTCTTGTTCTTTCTTAGGATATCATAGAATTCTTTACACCTTTCTGAGGATTTGGATATGAATCTGTTTAGAGCTGCTATCCTGCCTGTTAGCCTTTGCACATCCTTAGCGTTGGCGGGGGATTTGATATTCACCAATGCTTTGATTTGTTCAGGGCTTGCCTCAATGCCCCTCTGGGTTACCATATATCCTAAGAATTTACCTGCTTTAACACCAAAGTGACATTTTGAAGGGTTAAGCTTCATGTTATAATTATCAAGGATATCAAATGCTTCCTCCAAGTCCCTTAGGTGATCCTCAGCTTTCTTTGACTTTACTACCATATCGTCTATGTATACTTCCATAGTTTGTCCAATTTGATCTTTGAACATCATATTCACCAGCCTTTGATATGTTGCACCTGCATTTCTTAATCCAAAAGGCATAGCAATATAACAATATAAACCGGTTGGGGTCATAAAAGCCGTATCCTCCTGGTCAGATGGTTCCATCTGAATTTGTTGGAATCCAGATGATGCATCCATAAAGGTTAACAGTTCATGACCCGCCGTTGCATCCACCATGGAGTCAATGTGGGGTAATGGGAAAGGATCCTTGGGACATGCCTTATTTAAATCAGTGAAATCGACACATACCCTCCACTTTCCGTTTTTCTTTTGAACAACAACCACACTGGCTAGCCATTTTGGATATTTTACCTCTCTAATCATACCTGCTCGAAGTAATCTTTCTACTTCTTCCTGGATAATGGCATTTCTTTCCGGTGCAAACTTCCTCCTTTTTTGATGGATTGGTTTGATTGTCCTGTCAATGCCAAGTTTATGAGTTATAATATCCTTAGATATACCTGTCATATCCTCATGTTTCCATGCAAAGGTAGACTTTCTTCTTTTGAGGAAGGATACTATGTCTTCTTTCATCTTGCTAAGGATCCCTGATCCGATATAGATTTTTGATTCAGGATCATTAGGATCCAAGAGGATTTCGTCCACATCCTGCTCTCTTGCCTCCAAGACACCCCTTGGAGGATACTTTAATTGCTATTGCTCCCTTGATTTTGAGGCTGGTTTCATCGACGAGGTGTAACAATCCTTAGCCTCCTGCTGATCACTGTCGATCTTGATTATCCCCCATGGGCTAGGGAGCTTCACACATTGATGGTAGGTGGATGGGACTGCTTTCATATCATGTATCCAGGGCCTGCCAAGGATAACATTACAACAAGACAAACAGTCAATAACACAAAATTTTTGATAATTATGTAATCCTTCCACATAGATTGGGAGTTTGATGTCCCCCAGAGTTTTCTTAGTTTCGCCACTAAATCCCACAAGCACGGAGGATCTTGGAGTGATATCTGATTCAGGGATACCCATCTTCTTCAGGACATCAAGTTGGATAATGTTTACTGAGCTTCCTTCGTCAATAAGGATCTTGCGGACAAAATGGTTAGAAATAAAGAGAGTAATAACTAAACTGTCATGATGAGGATCCTGGATGTTAATTCTATCATCCTCATCAAAGGTTATGATTTTTCCTTCCGAGACACTTGATGTTCGAATAGGTCTTTCTCCGTTATCCATTTTAGCTTCCTTTGCATGCCTTTTAGCTGCTGAGAAGGATGTACCACAGATGTCTGATCCTCCAGAAATAAAGTTGATCACTTGTGCATCTGCCGGAGGAGCTGGAGCTTTCTCAGGGATCCTTTCAGGATCCTGAGTCCTTTGCTTTTTTCTTCCCAACAACTCTTTTAGATGCCCCTTGCTTAGCAGATATCCAATTTCCTTTCTTAATGCGATGCATTCTTCAGTTAAATGCCCGAAATCCTCATGGTATGCACACCACTTTGACTTGTCTTTAGTTCCAGTTGGTTTGTCGTTTTTTCTGGGCCATCTGGCTTTTTCTCCTAGATTCTGCATTGCAAGGATTAGTTCATGATTATCAACGGAAAAACAATATTCTGAAATAGGAGGATAATCCTCATCATCCTCTTCTTGGTCAACGGCATGCATGTTCTGGTTGTCATTCCTATTGTAGGATTTGAATCTGTGGCTTTTGAAAGAGGATCCTTGCTTTTCTTGTCTTGAGGATCCTACTTGTCTTTCCTGGATCCTTTTGTCATCCTCTAGCCGGATGAACCTGAGTGCACGAGTTCTTACTTCATCTAGGTTCCTGCATGGTGTCATAACAAGATCATCATAGAACAATGAATCCCTAAGCAATCCCATTTTGAAGGCCTCAACAGCTGTGGCCATATCCAAGTTGGGAATGTCCAAGGATTCTTTACTAAATTTGGTTATATAATCCCTTAATGATTCATTATGACCCTGAGTTATCCTATATAGATCACTAGTCAATCGTTCAAATTTTCTGCTACAAGAAAATTGGTTATTGAATAAGTTAACTAAATTAGCAAACGAAGTGATAGAGTAAGGGGGAAGACTTAGCAGCCATTTAAGAGCTGATCCAGTAAGAGTGGATCCAAATCCTTTGCATAGGCATGCTTCCTTTAGCTTTTCTGGAATTGGATTGATCTCCATCCTTTCCCTGTATTGTGCTATGTGTTCCTCAGGATCCGTTGTACCATCATACAGCTTCATAGTAGGGATATGGAATCTTTTGGGTATCTCAGCATCACAGATTGGTGGTGCAAAACGAGATACCTTATGGCTTCCATCTGCAATCTCCGGGATAGGTTTGACTACCCCTGGAACACTTGATATCATATCCTTCAGTTTTTGTAGCTCTCTGGCCATAGCATGATTGATACCTGTATCCTGCATGAATCCATGGTTAGTGGTATAAGAATTATTAAAAGTGTTACCTCCCATCGGGTTCAAATTAGGAACATTGGATGTGAATCCTTGTTGCAGGGATTCTGGGATGATGGAGGGACCAGTGGAAGCAATGGTTTGCATTGGAATAAAATCTCCTTGATGGACATCTGGACTTCCTGTTTGCAAATTCTTCAAGGATCCTGGTATCTGAGGGGATCCTTGAACCTGGGATGATCCTGGAACAAAGGAGGATTCTTGAACCTGGGATGATCCTGGAACAAAGGAGGATCCTTGAACCTGGGATGATCCTGGAACAAAGGAGGATCCTTGAACCTGGGATGATCCTGGAACAAAGGAGGATCCTAAGCTCATGAAGGATCCCATATGCTGAGTGTAAGATCCTGCCGGTTGGAAATATGATCCTGATGCCTGAGTCATTGCTGATGGGCCGAAATGCACTCCTCTTGATCCCCACATGTGTTGAATGTCTAGGGCCTCTGATGGCTGAGAAGTAATCATCGGAGTATCAAAATTCAAAGATTTGGGCATTAGTGGGGAATGATCCTCTGCCGTTTTCTTTTGCCTTTTGAGATCTCCGATTTCCTTGAGGATCCTGTCATTAGTTTCATCCTGCTGCTGCATACGATCCCTCATCTGCAAAATCAAAGTAAATATATCACTAGTACTGGGAACAGAAGAAGTTAGAGCAGAAGATGATGGTTTAGAGGAGATAGGAGTTGGTCTCTTCTCAGCATTTTTCTGAGATCCAGCGGGTGGTGGAGGCAAAGGTGGAATGCCATTAGATGAATTGACTGCAGACATTGCTGTGGAAGTATTCTTCAACGATGAAGCCATGCAACACTTCCGGAATGATCACCAACAGAAAAATTTCCTTATGAATGAAGCACCAATTGCCCCACGGTGGGCGCCAAACTGTTTTGGTCAAAAATCACATAAGGATAATGCAACCAAACTTTATGTAAACGGGGAATGATGCTTGGTATGATGAACAAAGTGAAGGATCACTTAAATGTAAAATACGCAAGTGACACAAGGATTTATACGAGGAAAAAGCCCTTGATCAATGAATGATCTCCGGCATAAAAAACCTCGGGTGATGGCAACTACCGATCACCAAGCTTCAATATAACAAACAATATTTTTACAACTTCGGATGGTAACGATCTAAGTACAAGGATCACTATAGTATCGTGTGTCAAAGCGTGTGAGAAATGTGTTGTGTCTTCCGAATGTGGAAGAGTGCTACTTATACAAGTGTGTGTGGTCATATTTTAGGTAAATAACCTAACTATTAGCTCGTTACCCCTTTAGGAATAGAAGTAAATCTAGCCTAAATTATCGCCCTTAAATTATGCTGAGTTTCCATATCGTCCACAACGTCCATCTTTGATTATGCATATGCCAAAGTTGTCGTGACGAGTTCCTTGTTTATGTTGCAAAGAGCGGATCCTACTCGAAATTCCTGCAAGATAACATTAAATCCAAAGAGAACAACCGTTAGTATGAGGATCCCTAGGATGGTCCGTGATCCTGATCCTGAAACTCTTCTGAGGATCACTATCTGTCAAAGAAACAAGGATCACTGGTTAGGATCACGTGTAAGGATCATAAGTCATAAAAATCCAGCCCTAACAACAGATAGGATATGCAAAGCGGGATATCCTGTGACTGTCTTGGGATACTTCCGGAATTGGCTGGACCACTCCAGGTACACTGGATATCATGTCCTTCAATTTCTGAAGCTCCCTAGTAAATGTTGACGTCATACCTGCATCCTGCAAAGACCCATTATTGTTAGTAGCAAGAGTATTATTATTTGACATGTTACCGGTCTGAGGATTCTGGCCATATCCTGAAGCATATCCTGAGCTCCTCACAGTTGACACATGACCGAGGAGGGTATTTCAGGAGTATGATTCTGAGAATGGCTTGGCACGATATTCCCCCGATTATCTTCAGTGTAAACTGCAGAACTGAAGTTCAAAGCTCTAGGCTGCAAAGGAGTGACAGTCTCTTCAGCAGGTCTACTTGGGCCGGACTTCAAGAGTTGTATCTCTCTCATCAGCATCCGATTAGTTTCCTGCTGCTGCCTCATCTGTTCCTGTACACTACCAAACAAGTTCAGAATTTCATCATTAGAAGCCAAAACAGGACCAGATCCCTCTTTAAATTAATAACTTATTGAATCATTGATATAATAATATCTCGCTAAATTAATAAAATATATTGGTCCCGACATTATTAATTTAGGCTAATCTTATTCCCACACCCTAAAATCTTATTCACACACCTTTTTCGCTCTATCTTTCTCTATATATATCAATGTGTATATATAGAGAGATAGAGGAGGGGGTATGAATATTAACACCCTTAATTTATAGAGATTTTACCGTATGTAAATATAAAATGTATAATGTTTAATGCAGATAAACTTGTATTCTATATGTTTGTACGACTTTTATTATACAATTGTATAATGCAGATAGACATGTATTCTATGTTTGTATGGCTTTTATTATACAACTAGGTTATAGATCGACCCACGTATTACACGAGTTGAATAAAGAAAATATCTTATGTAAACTCGTGTAACACACGAGGTTATAACCTAGTAACTTAGACAATATCTCATATGTCCCTTCCCTGAGGTTAGCATTTTTTTTTTTTTGTCATTTTCATCCAACCCATTAACCGCATCAAAAAAGTCAATTGAATGAGGGGTATTTTTGACTTTTTACTTATTTAAATTTTTTTATCCAAATAAAACCCACCTCATTAATTTATATCACCGGTCAAATGTGAACTTAAGGAGCTATTTAAATATCTTCAACAATATAAAACTGCAAAGATAAATTAAAATATAATCTAAATTATATAAAATATAATTTAAATTTTAAACTATATGTTTTGGTCAAAAATTACCTAAGCAATTTAGTGATCAAATTAGTTAAGTGAGGTAGTGTGCTAAGAGAATGTGTTCAAAAATATGTTAATTAAGTTGTTTGCAAAAACAGTTTCAAGATACGGCTCAGGATATAGAGTTGTATCTGTGATCAAACAATGAGCAAAAAAGTAAAGGTTGACACGTGATGTACGAGGAAAGCCCTTGATCAATCTAGATCGCCGGCACAAAACCTCGGGAGCTGACAATCGCAGCTGCCTTGTTCTTCTATTACTTCAAATGTCAGGATACAGTGCAGGATGTAGTGCGGATCAACTAGGTGTTACAATGTAATTTGAGTACAAGTGTTTGCTAGAAGCTAGAGAGCTAAAGTGTACGAAAGAGTGTGAGTGTAAAAAATGTGTGCCTTAATCTGATCTGCCCCATCTATTTATAGTAAAAGAAATTGAACAAACTATCCTATTAAACCGGGATCCGGCGGATATTCCCCACTTGAACGCTGTAGACCTGGTCTTTAGGGTCCAACGTCTCTCAAACAACTGATTTGCCCGAGTCTCTAGGAGAAGAAGTCCATCTGACCGTTAGTGACTTGCAGCATCTTACCTGCACGTGAATTATTAAGTTAACACCAGGATATCGCCCGGATGTTACCAATATCCCGATCCAGTATCCTGATCACAAGCAAACAATCAAAAGCATGATATTAGTCAGGATATATAGGCTCAGAAAATGGCCCATAACACTATATACAATACTTGTTTTTATAGGTTTATCAACGTGGCGGTATAAAATTCGTTGAATATAGAGTTATATTCGCAATAAAGTATTTTTTGTATCGGACACCACATGTGTTATATATTAATAATAAAAATTAGATATTAGTCTAATATATTATTAATAAAATAGTAATATTTCTAAATTAAGAGATATCTATATGTAGTTATTCGCAAACAAATTATTAGGTTAGATTAGACAATCTAGGTCTACAAGTATAACCCTAATTTTGTTTGATCCATAATGATTAAAAAATAAAAAAGAGTAAATTTCAAGTTTTGTCCTTTATGTTTACATCAAATTGCAGGCGCTGTCCTTTTGGCCAAAGTTTACAGGCGGTGTCCTTAACCTTTCAAAATCTTGCACGTTTTGTCCTTTAGGCCAAATTTGGTTAGAAATCTCAATTAAAAACTGTCATGTGCAATGCACAACACGATTCTAAAAGATGACGAAAATGTGATATCACCAGTCTACGTAAGGGATCATCAACTCGAGCCATTTTTACGATAATGTCTTTTCGGAGTTGCAAAATGCAAATTCACATTTCCGACTTTGATTTGATCTTGTGGAACATTTTGGAACTCGAGATCTAGCCTACCTTAAGTCGGACGAGGAGTAGTTTAATTGTATATCCATGTATTTATTTATGTGTTCGTATTTTAATTTTTTTATTTGAATTATGCAATGTTTTAATTTAAAAAAAAAACTTTGTTTTATTTGTGTTTTTTAAATGTATAATTTATTTTTAAAGAAAAAACGGTTTAAGGTACTTGAAAGGAGTGACACCAATGATTATGGTATTTCATCGTAGTTGGAGGTATGGCTGTAAATGAACCGACGTTCAGGGAACAATTCGTGAATCGTTCAGCGGAAAGTTCGTTTATGTTCGTTCGTTTAATAAATGAACGAACATGAACAAGAAATTTCGTTGGATTAGTTAAATGAACGAACATGAGTAAAGGTCTTGTTTGTTCAATTGTGCTCGTGAACGTTCGGTAACGTGTTCATTTGTTTATGTTATGTATAGTTTTTCTGTACTTTTATTTATTATATCTAAACTTTTTATATTCTTTAACTTTTATTTAATTTATTATCCTAAAAATTAAAATAGAAAATCATATTTATTTCTTTAACGAATTAACTCGAATAAAGCCTTATTGAAGATAAAATTAAGGTGACATTATAAGATTGGTGAAATATCAGGGTAGTGAAGGGTACTTGAAAGAAGTACCCCCAACCCTAATTAAGTTGTAAAAAAGTTTATTTGGGTAACCCAAATTAGTTAACTAGTCAATTTGGTTTTTTCAAGTTAGTCTAGGGTCAAAATGGACAACTATTAGAACACATGTTAAATTATAAAGGGTTCAAATATTTTAGAACCACTTATGTTCATTGTTTGCTTTCATCACCCATTCGAGAGACAGCACCACCGTCGTCGCTGGCACCTCCTAGGGCTCTAGCGCACCACCACCAATATTTTGTACAATTAATGAACAAAGATTTATTCTTAAAGTTTGTATCAAATCATAATGTTTAAACGAAGGTAGTGTTTGACTTCTATGGTCAAACTCAAAGACAGTTTCCGTATTAAAAAAATTATTGTACAAATTTATCTTCCTCTCATAGAAAGGTATGTTCCCTATTCAGAATAGGAGGGTATGTTTAGACACACCAGATTTTTTTCTATGTTAGGCTTGACGGTATCGCATTCAGGAACCGGGGTGGCCGGCCCCGTGCGGGAACACTGTCCGGGTGGCCACCAAATTGCTATGTGGTTTTTGGTGGATACCCTTGGGAATTAGAAGAATATATGATGGGGCGATGAAGTGTCATTTGAGATGAACCACCAAGTTTTGGTGAATGCCCCCACCTATACAGCATGTCTTTTACTAGATCGTCCACTATCCACAAATCATAATATAATTCTAGTTTATTTGTTAAAAAAATAGTAATTGCCACTTGGTTTCTTGTCAGGATTCAGTATTACCTGTTTGTAAGGGTTTGGTAGTAGGGTGAAAGAAAAGAGAATAGAATAGAACAGGAACATAAGTCAGCGACGAAACCAGAAAGTTTTAATTGGAGGGTCATAATGTAATTTTTATTTACAAATGTTTTAACTATTTTCCGAGAGTTGTTTGAGGCTAAATTAGTGTTAGATACCCCTAACCTTATTAAACCAAAAAAATTGAACGAAACATGATCAATGGACCCTAACCCCCCCCCCCCCTCCCCCTCCTCTTTATCTCCGATGGTTAAATTCAAGTATACAGAATGCACTAAAGTATTTTCTTTTCTAAAAATATCTATATTATTGATTATATTTAAAAGCTTGCAAGACATATAGCGCAGATTATAATGAATAATATTGCTTAAATGTGTGTTAACTCAACTACAGGAAAACATCATCGAATGTCTATTGCAACAAATTAATATAAACATATAAACAAAATGAGTATTTTTTTTTTACTAATAGCAAGAAGCAAGGAAAAACAAATTGCTTATACTGTCAGCTTGTGATTTTTACTTTGTGAATATCGTGCAATCAGATCTAAAATTCACATAATATTTTACTTCATCGTCTTCTTCCTCTGTTTTCTTTGCGGAGAACCAGATGACACTTTGTTCGTCAAAAATTTTTTTACCTAATGTTATTTATCTTTACTCTTTTCTCTTCACTTTAACAGCTCTAATATAGATAATTTAGAGGGCCAAGTTACTAACAACGCTCTCCGTTGGATACCCCATTTAACCAAAACTTTGGCCGGCCGGAGGGTCAGCGGACCCCCCGACCCTCCTGCAGTTCCACCGCTGCCATAAGTAATTTAACAAGGGTGACCATAAGCTGTCTTCTGTGGTCACACCATTCCTTTTGCCGGTAAATTTTTTGAAATGGGGGTTAATTGAGATCGACTCATTAATCGCATAAATCGAGCTGAACTCAAGCAAGTACGAGCCTGACTTTCACATCCTGAATTTGACTAGGTTCATTATTCATTATATACATAAAATAACTTATTAACTATGATAAAATAATTTATTAACACATCTTTCGTTATATAAATAAAATCTTGATTTTATACAACACATATACCCTTTAGTGTGAGATTTAATGTGGAACACTAAAAAAGTGGGGAACCGAGGAATCATGCATTTAACATGCAAAATATATAATAAAAGTTCAATTTAGAATGCTAAAAAAATTCAAAACTTTTGCATATAAAGATGTGTAGAAGCTATTACAATAAAAAAAATCATTTTTGTAAAAAGAAAATTATCTTTTTTAACTGTTTTAAGCATTTTATTTAATTTTTTTAGTTTTTAAAATTTCTTTTATTAAAATGGCTTCTACATGTATTTATATGCAAAAGCTCTGAAAAAAAAAATAATAATAACTCTTAACATGTTAAATTAAATTTTTATGATATGTTTAACATATTAAATGCACTGTTCCCCGGGTTCCCCATTTTTTTAGTGTTCCCTATTGAACCCAACCCTATATATATAATTACACATATAATTAAATATTTAAATATTGTATAAATAATAAACGAGACTTGCTCTAACTTAAGCGTTAGGCATATATTCTTAAATGAGCCGAACTCAAACTCGAGCCCTCCTGAATTAAAGGAGCAAAACTTGAGCTCGACTAGAAACATGTGCACACCTAGCTACACAAATACTTGTTCTTCAAATTTATAAAAGTAAATCTTCAGAAATCAAAATTGATACATAATGATATTTTGGCTTGGTGGTTAAGGGTGAGGTGGGAAATTTTGCTTCTCTTGAAGGTCCTGGGTTCAAATTTAGACAAGGGAAAATTTTAGTACTAACTTGGTGATACTAATATACTAACTACTAACTTGGTTAACGACATCCTAACCGTACGCTGTTAAAAAAAAAATAGATACTCAAAAGTAAAAAGTTTGCAGCCCTATAAATCTTGAATGATCTGTAATCTGAACATTTATGGGCCCATGCTGAATTCTGTCCACTACCCTTCCAGCATTTTAGGGCCCTGTTTTTTATTTCTTTGGTCTATCTATGATAATTTGAATACCTTTGTGTATCATATCAAATGGAAACCGACACAAGATAATCTGATAATCATAATCTTTCTGTTATAACTTATTAAAAATGGATAATGTGGCAAAATAACTTGACCAGGTAACTGGCAAAACGAATAATTTTGTACTAAGGGTCGAAACAATTTGGGTCGGATTGGTGGTTTATGCACTGTTGTCTTTTGTTTATTGTTTTCTTTATAAATAGACATTGTATTATGGTAGGATCATATATAAACTTCAATTTATGTAAAAACAGTAAGAACTATTCACAACATGCCACGTGTCATCTCTCTAATTCATGTATAAACGACATTTTTGTATTTTATTTTAAAGTTGGTTTCTAAATATTCTTAAAATTATGGAAGCAATTTCAAGTTTATGTGTCAATTATACAAATTCATGTGTTGCTTGTTTATGTGTTGGTTATGGTTATATACTCAAGTGTTGGTTATAAAATTCATTGCTTATATAAGTTATGTACTGGTTATAATCGTGTACGTATGTGCTGGTTATAATTATATAGGTATGTGTTGATTATAGAAATTCATATGTTGCTTATATATGTGTTGATTATACTTATTAGCACAATTATAAATCACTATATTACAACTTTTAAAAAATGTCATTTAAAAAAAAGTATAGCAATATTGTACTCATATTAAAGATAAAAAAATGCTTGATTTTATGGTTTTTTTTTTTAATAGAATATACTAAAGTATATAAAAGTTATTTTAGTTTTAAAAACCGGGTGAAATATGTAGTTAGTGGAAAATGAGAAAATGACTAAAATACCATTAAATCTCATTAAGTAGTATAGTTATTGTTAGTAATGAAGTGCAATCAATCCTAACCCTTAATTCAATTAATCAACGTTTAAGATATGTTCTTAGTGTTTTTAAATAAAACAAGGTTTGTATGAGATCTTAACTCATTGTGTTAAATATGATTAAGAAATCTTTTTTGTTACAAATATAAGGCTATGCGGTATGGTGATGGTCCATCTTTGGAGGATGATCCGCCACGTAGGCGCCACGTAGATCGGGTGTGTGGATGGGGCAAAGAGGATGGAGGTATGGAAATGGAGGATGGACCTAAAATATGTATATGTTGTATGTATGTGTGTGTGAGGGGGTGTTGTCCTGTAGTGGACCGGCTTGAACGTCCTGTAGAAGCCGGGGAGGACGCCACCGGTGGGGGAAGAAATGGGGGGAAGAGCGGCGCCGGGCCACGACGGGGGTGGGACGAACCCCACACCGTCTAGCCTAAGATCTCAACCTTTTAAATATAAGCGACTTAGGTTGGTTAAACTTTAACTAATGCCCAAAATATTATGCTTACATTTCATCAAGAGCAACATAT
This sequence comes from Helianthus annuus, assembly GCF_002127325.2. Lineage (NCBI taxonomy): Eukaryota > Viridiplantae > Streptophyta > Magnoliopsida > Asterales > Asteraceae > Helianthus > Helianthus annuus. The sequence goes on from NC_035433.2 coordinate 65,107,235, forward strand.
AAATGCATTTTATTTCGAGTTGTTTAGCAGCCCAGCAGGTGTATGCCATCATTACATCGTATAACTGTGATTGCAGACCATAAACACCGAAATGATTTTTTTCGTTTGGTCATGTCGTATACCTAATTAGCTATAGTATGACATTACGAGTTAAATCTTTAGAATAAGTTTAATATAATTGCAGTTACAAATCCCCGTCTAGGATGGTTCCAGTGGCAGAGCATAAACAAAAGTTCACTTGGGGCCGAAAGTCATGGGCGAAACATCAGCTGAGGCCGGGGCACCCCCGACCCCAACAAAGCTGCGCTCCTGGATGATTTGGTTTTGGATTGTGAAACGTGCTACCTGCACTGTAGAACCGACCAGACCGTGAACATCCCAATCAGATACATCATTTAACGGTGATATTTGACTCGTTATGCCAAATTCATGATACTAATCAATACCCTTTGCGACAACTTTAAACTTACAAAAATATATCTTAAATACAAAACAAGTTGTATGAAGATCTATAGGAAATGCCACAAACGATAAAAAAAATAACTTAAAAGAAAATTAGTATATCCTTACAATGATACAATCCCAGATTATTTTCACAATATAGAGACCAAAAATAGCACAAGAATCAATCGTCCGGAGAACCACAAGCCCATACCAAAAGCATATCCACCACCGGAATCTCAAAACCGGATCCATATCTCATAACTTGCTCCCCCTGCTTATATAAAATTATGATTTCGGGTCGTAGATAATCAAATAAATCTTAAAAAGCCGAATAAATAGTAAACCGAGCCTCACCTGGTGGTTTGTTCCAGCCCTGGTTCAAAGGGTTTAATCCAGAACCAATCCTCACCATTTCTGGGTGCAAAGCTTCACTTTACACATCTTTCTAATTCCAATAATCTTAGAAATACCAAATCGAGCGAAATCAAATTCCAAATGTTCTGTTATACAGATCACCTGAAGTTGACAGCTGGAATTTCGCATCCTCGTGACCCGAATAATACCTGTTGAATCCCATTCTATCATTTCCACCGTTCCAGTGGCCGTTAACATTTAACGAACTCATTTGCTGCTGGAAACTGGTCTGCTGATAATTATCAGTAAATCTAGGGTTTTGGTGAGAAAACGATGATTGCATCAAGAATTGAAGTCGGGTATCGTTTTCAAAAGTATTATTCATATGTGTGGGGAAGTTTGATCTCGTAGGAACTCTACCACCTACTGCCAAAATGGCGGGATCCATAAAATCCAAATCAGCGATACCTACGGTGGCTGCTGCTGCTTCATGTGATTTTTTAAAGGTGTCGTAATTATGACTTGCTGAAAAAATAAAATTATATAAATAAATGTTTGTTTGTTAATTTAAATCTGCCAACATAAAAAATAAATAAATAATAAAACTAACCTGATATGTTGTTAAGAGTGAAGCCTGGAGGTGGGGCTCTGCTAGGTCCAGAAAATCCAGGTGGGGCGGATACTTGTGTTCTTGAAACTGTATACATTAGCCAAAACAAGAAACCTTTAGCATCATATATAAGACCTGGCAAACGGGTCGGGTAGGGTCGGGTCATGGGTCAAAACGGGTCTGGGTCAAAACGGGTCGGTTATAGAAAAGGGTTGTAAGTTGTAAAAGCTGTTACACCTTTTTGTAAGACTCAATACATTTTCTAAAAAGCACCTTTTTAGTACCTGGTCAATCTCCACCATTGCTTAGTTTGGATGGATGGTGGAGATGAGGTTTCTTTGATTTTTACTCGATAAAAGTTTTCTTTATATCCCTGCCCTATATATGTGTGTGCGTGTGTTTAGTTGTACTATAAGTTGCAGAAACATACCTGAAATCTTAGTTTCAGGATAACCAGCAGCAAAATGATTAGATTTCTCAAAGCTAAAAGAAGAGAAACCGTTGCCGTTACTAAACTTGTTGTCATAATAAACACTATTATTATTATATTCAACACCTCGTCCAAAATCACTTAAACTCGGTGCATAATTTAATCCTTGATCTGTGCAATCATCCTGTCGGGCAAACGAGAATCTTGACTGGTTGCTGTTTTGCGGTTTTCTTGAACTCAAAACCTGTTTATTGCCTTCACCCAAAAACTTAGCCAAATTTTGAGGTGAAGTCAATGATTCATCCCACGGGTCAAAGTCCATCGATAGAATATTAGATATTATAGTATTTTCTCCTAAATCTAGGTTAGTTGTAGTGTGATCTTCAAACACTCCATTAGACACATTAACAGGATGTTGTGGAGCCTTTTCAAGATTTTGATCCAGTGAAGCGGGGTCCATTATATGAGGCGGATTTTGTTCTTTGGCTTCACTAATTGCAACTTGAGATACTTTCTTTTGCAGATCTGATACTAAATCAGATTCTTGTGATGTTTGATTCTTGTTGGTGGTTTCTAATGATGTGTTTTTACTGTCGAGTGAAGTTGTTGAAAGTTGGATGGTTGCGGTTGAGGAAGAAGAAAGTCCAGTGGTGACAGGTGTCTTGCATAGGGTTGTTCTTTCATCGGTTTTTTTAATAGATGTCGGATTTCCCGAATTGCCCTTTTCTTGTAAATTGTGGTTTTCTTCACAATGCTTCTTGGGGAGTGTAGTACTTGCTCCGTTTGCCACAATTGGCTGACTAATTGAAGCACGAGTTCCCCTATAGCAGATCAAAATCAGTAAAATTTAATACAACATATTTATTCGGATTACTATAGATATAACATAATTTAGTAATCATCTTAAACACGTAAAATGTAGATAACTATAGATATAACATAATTTAGTAATCATCTTAAACACCTTTAAAAAGTTTTTTAAAAAAAAGATTAGCTTAATAAAAACAGTTGAATTGGGTCGAAAGTTGCCCAAATCACTGTCCGAAAATGTAGATAACTATAGATATAACATAATTTAGTAATCAACTTAAACACGTAAATTGATAAAGATTACCTTAAAAGAAAACAGTTAATTGGGTCAAATTGGCCCAATGTAAATGATAAAGATTACTTTAAAAGAAAACAGTTAACTGGGTCAAATTGGCCCAATGTAAATGATAAAGATTACTTTAAAAGAAAACAGTTAACTGGGTCAAATTGGCCCGATGTAGGGGTGAGCATACGAAAAACGATAACCGAAAAAACCAAAAACCGAACCAAAAATAACCATAACCGACTTAACCTATCGGTTACGGTTAAGATATGGCCAAACCCGAATCATTTGGTTACCGTTACGGTCTGCCCTTCTTCCATAACCGAAATAACTGAACCGATAGTTATATATTTATATGTTTTTCATGTATATCCATGTATTTGAAACACATTTTCATGTATTTTCCATGTATTTGAAACATATTTTCATGTATTTCCTGGGTATTTCATGTATTTTTCATGTAATTTGTGTATTTATATGCTTGAAAATGGTTCCAAGCACTTGACTAACTATTTTAACTTTATCATTTTGCACAAGTTTCGTTTTTGGTAATTAACAAAACATAAGCGAAACCGAACCAATAACTGACATATTAACCGAAATAACCGAACCGACATATTAACCGAAATAACCGAACCGACATATTAACCGAATTAACCGAACCGTCTTAACCGATCGGTTTCGGTTATGGTTTTTCCTAAAATCGAACCGACATTTGCTCACCCTAGCCCAATGTGTATTTTTAATGTATAAAATATCACTAGTCACTACTCAAATAATTGGAATATTATAAATATTCATTTGGTACTCATATTTGACATACTATTTATTTTATTAAAAATTTAAATATTTTGAACAAAAAGTAATTAGGTCAACCCAACCTAACCCAATTTATTTTGAACCGTACAAAAAATAATTGTTTCAACACAAATCCATTTTGACACGTCACCCACCCCATCAACCCAATTTTCAACCGGTAACAAACAGAATTGTGAACTTTACCATGAGGCTGCTGCAGGAAGAGCTTCTGATCTACCGCAACTACTATTTGGTGGGGAAACTTTCAAGGTGTTTGCTGGATTCTGTAAAGTCAACATTGACCAAAGTCAAGCATTTTTCACCATAATAAAAAAAAATTAAACAATAATACTAAAAGTCCAGTGGTGACAAGTGTCTTGTAATATTACATCAAAGAACAAAAAAAAAAACACAATAATATCTTACATTAGTGGTGTTTTTACTAATTGGTTTTGAGTAGTCGTCAACTGGAGGTGGTAAAAAATTTCCAGAACGCCGTTGCATGTCATTTGTAGCACCAGTAATTTGCTGAACTTTATTCCTATAGAATCATTATGCATGTTAATGTATGGGACAATAAACTAACAAAAGGATATGAAGGTTGAACAATAAAAGGTCAACAGTTTTGAGTGTATCATGCCATAATAATATGAATATACCTTGTATATGCTGAAACTATTTCATCTTTAGTGAAGCTATCTTCTTGTGGTCCATACTCATGCAAATACAGACAATCAGCATTGGTGCAAGGCTGGACAATAAGATCACAGTGGTCAGCACAAAATAAATATTTACCTCTGCTATAAACCAATCTTCCATCAATAAATTTACGCTTTCATTGATCATACCGTATTCCTCAGCCATGCATGACAGTACTTTGTTGTCCCAAAACAGGCCCTGCAACAATACACAACCAGTATGAAAAACAAAATTAAAAAAAAAAACAAATAAATAACTTTACGGTCATGTTATATAGTCTTTCACCTTAAAGGTCTACCCTCCAAGATAAAGCCATGTGCCGACTGTATACTACGAACTGCTTCTTCCTCCTTGGAGTAAGTAATATATCTGAACAATGTGAGCAAAACGTTAATCAGATCCAGATATGAACATATCCAATTTACGATATAATAAGTAGTAATAGCTTAAAATAATGAACATCGACGTAAATCATTCCACGCAAATTACAAGCATATGAAACTTAAACTTACACACTACAAGTACTGTTAGGAAACTGCTGGATTTCACCAGCTGCTGTCCGTGATATTGACACCTTTAGCACCTTCCCATATTGACCAAAATATTCTTTCTGCTGCAGAAGCTGGTTATAGAAACAGATCCCAGATTAAAATTCCAGAAAAAAAAAGAAAAAAAAAACAGGTTATACACAAGAAATAGAGAGAGAGTAATACATCTTCATCAGCTAAATTCAGAGGCAATCCCACAATGTATACAAGGTTACGTTGAATAACCCTGACACTAGTAAGCTCCTTCCTCGCTTCAGCAGTTTTAGTTTTCCCCTTTTGTGACTTTTGTTTTTTCTCCATATTCATCCCAGTAACCAATCTGATGGCGAAGTAAAGAATTTAAAGAAAAATTAGAATAATAGAAAGAAAAATATTTTACAAAGCATCAAGCTTTATGACAGCACATTATACAGAGCCAGACCTTTCACATTTTGACGCTGTCCCGACAATCTTTTCCTTGTTATAAGGTGTCCGACATGCTGGGCATCGCCCTTCTGTGTTATCTTTCTCAGACATATCCATTATGTGGTGCCAGCACCAAACACAGATCTGTATATATAATAAATCATTATGGTTACACCAGGTTACATGTATCATGCACCAACAGGCATATTATATAATAATAATAAAACTATACTTATAAACAATCATTGCAAAGTGGCAAACTGAATGGATTTTAAAGTTCAACCCTATTCCTAACAGTTACGATACCACAAATTAGAAGAAAACGCTACATACGTCATAGCCACATTTGCAAGGCTTGAGCTGCTGGTCTGTTAGATCCATCTCTTCAGCACAAAGTGGACAAGTTCTCTCTCCTGCGTCACTCATGGTTACCTACACCATAAAACACTAATATAACTAGCCAAATATATACACACATATACGTTTGCATAAATATATATTATATACATACATAAAATAAAGTGTCTTCGAAATAACAAATTTTCTCTAACTAACAATAAAGTTAAACTCTGAACATTCGTTTACTCGAACACATATAAGCAATAAAGAAAAAAACGGATCATAAAATAAAGATTAAATCATTCTAAAGTGTGAATAAGATCCTTGACATAACTAACTAGCTGTTTTCTGAAATCAAACTCTAAACACTCTATCCGTTAATGTATTCCAACCACCTAGTCAACAATATAACACTAATATAACTAGCCATATATACCCTTATAACGTATCCGTTTGCATATAAACATACATACATAATTTCGGTGTCTTCAAAAGAATACATTTTTCTCTAATTATCAATAAACCTAAACTCTGAACCGTCGTTTACCCGAACACTCATAATCAATACAGAAACCAAAAGGTATAAACAACAAACCAACCTCTTTACACATAATTTTATCAAATCTTTAACCTACAGTCAACAACATAGACCATAAAATAATAATTAGATCATCCTAAAGTGTGAATAAGATCCCTAACATAACTAACTAGCTGTTTCCCCAAATCAAACCCTAATAACTCTTATCAATCGACGAAAAAACTACTGTTTAGAATCTAAATCATTCACAAACAAATCCAAAACAACTCATATCAAACTAATTGAATCCACAAGCCCTAATTTCTACCAATTTAGCTGACATAAAGCGGCAAAAACACATGTAACATCTGCGTTAAAATTCATCGTAAGATAGACATGAATTGATTCGATTCTAGCGTAAATCGATAAGATTAAACAATAAAAGTGTAACAGAAGAATCAATTTTAGATAGGACCGTACGAAAGAAAAGAATGAAAATTAGGGATCTTTGATCGGAAATTGAAATAATAAAGAATAGATCTAGAGGAAGAATAATAATAAGGATTAACGGAGGAAGTGAGGATTGAATACTTACAGTGATTGATGGATCGAAAGTAGGTGAAGAAGAATCAAAAGATGAGGAACCACAAAAGCCTAATTGGGAGTGTGGGAGATTAGATAGAGAGGGGTGGTTTTTTAAGCACTTTGCTTGTAAATAATATTATATTATTATATTATATTTATTATTATTGATTATTGATTTTCTTGACTTAAAAAGATTATATTAGGTCAATATGATGTAATAATATACCTATTTTGATTTTATGTTTTAAATATGATATGATGCATCAACATACCTATTTTGATTTTATGTTTTAAATAAATATGATATGATGCAACAATATACCTATTTTGATTTTATGTTTTAAGTAAAGTCTAATTTGTGTTTCTATGGTTTAGTGGCGGGATTAACATGAAACTTCCAAACTTTTTTTTTACATAAGTCTTTTTGGTTTAAAAATTTAACATAATACGTCCCTTTAACACCGTTAGAATAGATCGTCTAATAATTAACGGTAGTAGGCATTTTTGTCATTTTATCCCTTCTAAAACCCTAGTATATTTATTGTCTAACAAAATGAGTCCCATTGGTTTACACTTGCATACCACACTTCCTTCCCACCACCAACCATCGGCTCCTAACACCACCACACCACGCCACACCGAACCCCACCACCGGAACAACACACACCGCTCACATACCACTCTTCCACCCGCCACCAACCACCAACACTCGACAGCGATCGACCCCACCACCGGTAAACAACGACACTTGATAGTGATCGAAGCCCCCCACCAGTAAACAACAACTAATCCACCTAACACCCAACTCTGGTCCACCTCACACCACCCAAAAACCTCCGATCATGGTGTATCCAGTTGAAATGGTGATGGATATACCAGCGGTCAAAGGTAAACACAAGACAATCGTTTATTTACTTTGATTTCACTTCAATTTTACTTGATTTTGATTAGTGTAATTCACTTTAAAATTGAAATTGAAACATGATGCAACTTTACTTGAACATTTGTAGCTGGCATTAGAGTCAATGGTACTGACACCCACCTCGTGTTCCACTTCAAGGTGGTTCTGAGGTTCTTGAATAGCTTCACCTTTTAATTCCGTTTTCAACGAGGAAGGAGGGAAGATAGGGTCCAAATACTGATGGCTAAGAGATTAGCACATATGGAAAAGAAAATAATCATGATTACATGTAGAGTGAAGATACATGGTATTCAACAAATGTTGAATGAATTGACCTATGTTTATATTAGTTGTCTTAAATCTAACCTTCATTTATCTTTATATATACTCAACTTATCATTGTATTTCTTTTGATTGTATGTGAACTATGTAATGACTTTTTTACGTTGAGTTTTAAAGCTTTACTACTTGTTGTTATACTTTCAAATTTGCAATGTCATATACTTAGTCTAATTTGATATTACAAGCATAATTAATATTGGAGTAAAGTATAACTTTCGTCCCTGTGGTTTACACCAGATCTCACATACAGCCCCAATATGCCAATTTCGACCATTCGAGTGCTTGTGGTTGTCAATTGCAATCAATAATATCCTTGTTAACATAATTTGTTGGTCAGCCGTTTGTTGACCAGTGAAATGTCTGAAATACCCTCATGTTATAATATTAAGTATTAACTTAAAATAAGTCATCTTCATCTAAGCCATCCCCTTTTGGTCCCCTAATTCTTTATCTTCTGCAACGAACTGTTGTAATCATAGATGGCATTTATTTATGTATGTGCAACTAAAAAGAAACAAAAGAGTTCAAAACAGACGAAGATTAATTAACCCAAAAAACAAGGTTAATGTTCCTTAACCATATGCGGTTCAATCCCAGATGTTGATCATACTGTAAACATCAATGAACCCCTAAAATTAACAAACGAAAAGCTGATCTTCAGAAATTATAAATCAATTTACCATTTAATCAATCAAAAGTCGCCTTAATACAACCCTAAAACGAAGGTTCAATACACTACACTCTCTTTGACATATCATTCTCCACTCATATTTGATATGGGTTTTATTCACAAGCCAAGTTCAATACGACCCAAAAACGATTTTGGTTATATGTGTTTCTTGTCTTTGATTTCTTAAATTTCTTTTTGGCGACTCTAAGTGTTAGTTAGAAACGATGATGATGTGGAACAAGAAACTTATTTGAATAAAACTTATTATTCATGATTTTGGGGATGGAGATGGTGTGTAACGCCCAAACTTTTTGTCGACCATTACGGTAAACCAAACCATACAAAAACTATGACCAAATTTGTACTCTTACAATTTGTTAAGAAAAACATTGGTCAACATAGAAGTTGGCCATATCTATACTATATATACTATATTATAAAGCATTTCCTCAAGGACTTCTTAAAATATTAAGAGGTACAAGTAGAAATGCTTAGGATACAACACACAATGCATGTATTAATTATATTTGGGGGGTAAATTTGTCTTTTTTCCACACGGACTTCTTAAAAATTAAGAGGTACAAGTTGAAATGTTTAACATACAACACAAAATGCATATATTAATTATGTTTGAGGGGTAAATTTGTCTTTACACACCATGATAAGTTAATGAATCGTTAGCCAAGTTAATAAACAATTAAGACAGTAAGTCTTTCCACATGCAAATATTAATTAAATGAAAAGTTAATGTTGTTTAACATACAACACAAAATGCATATATTAATTATGTTTGAGGGGTAAATTTGTCTTTACACACCATGATAGGTTAATGAATCGTTACCCAAGTTAATAAACAATTAAGACAGTAAGTCTTTCCACATGCAAATATTAATTAAATGAAAAGTTAATACGTAAATTTAATATGAAAATTAATTAAATAATATGCTTTTGAATGCTTTGATTCGTTAATCAATTACCACATTTTCATTGTTATCATTAGGATTAGGATTTATGACATCTCAAGACTCAAAATATGAAAAGAACTGATGCGTCTAATAACCGATCAGATTTATGGCAATTATATGAAAATTAAACAGCATTGAATAGCCACGATGAGCAACTCTTAAGTATATATATCACATCTCAATTTCATGACTCCCCCATTGCCATTCTGTTCGATCTTAATCACCATTGTACACCACCTCCCCAGTTTTCTTTCTCAATAAGTTCGCCGTCGTAGTTACAGAAATTACCACGGCTGTTGCCTGAGATACTAGAAGACGGTGTCATAGACCACTTTCCTGATCGGCCCTAAAATGTGTAGTTGGGCTTTTGTCGGTCCCGCTTTCGGTTAGCTGATTTACACTTTGAGGACTGAGACCGAGTAGTAACAACAAAATATCTTGAGTTGTAAATGAACTTCTACTCATCTTTTAATTACTTTACACGTCTCCATCTTTTGGTATTATGATGGAGTATAACCTTCATCTCTTTAGATAAATTGTATTATAGAAAAAAAATGTATTAAAAAGAAGGAATATTACAAAGAAGGAATAGAGAATTTGTATCTTAATCTTATCACTTGTAACACACAAAGTCGGTCTAAAACAACCTGCCAAAATGGAAAATTAACCTTAAGTTGTATGTATTATTTCTGTTGTAGGATTATATTATTGAAAGAACATGACTATTATTTTACGCTTTGTTTTCTTATGATACTTCATGAGTTCATCTTCTTATTACTTTAACTACTTTTTATATTTCTATAATATATTTCTTATCACAATTTTTCTATCAATACACAAGTGAAAATTTTCATTGTGCATGTAAGGTTTTTTTATAAGTCAAGTCCGAGTTCAAGCCAATTTTGATTATCTCATAACTATTCACATAGTAAGTAAATATACCTTTGGATGAATTTATTATTTCTGACTTAGCCAAAATAATTAGTTTGGATAAAGGGGCTGAACTACCATAAACAGTAGATGAAACTTGTTCAATTAGTAGGTCTAAGATAAGGGTAAAAATTTTTTACAACTAGGCACGTTGGAATGTCATGTTTTATAACTAATTTGGTTTTGTTATGGCTATGGCTCAAAACTGAACTCAAACTTAACCGAAGCGCCCGATGCACACCCCTAAAATCACTAACCTAAGTGTTGTGCTCCCACCGCATTGTGCACACCCTTAAAATCACCAACTGAACTGTTGCGGTCCCCGCTGCAATGCGCGGGCACCACTAGTCTAGGAAAATATACTAAATTTTTATGTTTACAAAATATGTACATACATAAGTTTTTAGCTTGTAGTTTCAACAAACATACTTAAAAGTTCATAACCACAAAAATCGACCCGTTTACTACATGAAGATCGGAAGCGTGTCGTGGGCGAGATGTACTAGTGTGTTCGTTCGAGCGTCGCAAGCACCTAAAGCTGAGCCTTACCTATAATCATAGCGACAAGAAATAACATTAATTAGTTTAAACATGTTCAACTAACTTCCAACAAAACATGATGTTCTATCATTCAACATATATAAGCACTTTTTTTCCTTTCTCTTCTTTCCTTGTTATTAATTTCCATTTCAATTTATGTAACCATTCGGTTATGTCATTCTTTCGCGTTTGACCCGTTTCAAACGAGTGATTCACATGGTCATTCTTTCGTGTATCCTTCCTCCTTGATTAATCCGTTCACAACATATTTCTAGCATAATTCTTCCTTGTTTCTCATTCTTCTACTTGTTCGACGTATTCGTAATGGTCAATAGTAAGGTCATTCTTTAAGTTTACATTCTAGTTGTTGACCCATTTACAACAAGTCAACAACGCAACTTATCTCTAATATGTTCTTCTAATAATTTGACCCGTTCTGTCACACCCCCAAAATACCACATATGGAAACTCCGGGGGACGTGTGACGTACCAGGATCCAAGCCACCAATCACATTGAACTATGCATAATATTTAATAAAAACATTCCATTTCATTTCAAAATATAAATCCAAGTCAAGAGTTAAACCAAATAAGTATTCAGCGGAAGCATAATGTAAGCAGTAATTCAAATGTTTCAAAACGCGTGTTCATAATCAATAAAGCGAGTATCCAAGAGTCTCGATCCATGACCACTCCAGTGCTCCCAGATAGCAAGTCCATGACAATAATCTAACGACCTGCAAGCATGCAGACAAGTGTGTCAGACGACGCTGGTGAGTTCAAAGTTTTGTTAACACGTTAAGTTACCAGATGTGTGTTTAGATCAGTTCCACGTTTTGTTTTGATGTTGTTATTTACTCGATTACCGTATGTGGCTACTAGTTGTGTTTGCCCAAACCCCAATGCCTCTATCAATGCATTGGTCAAGGTAAATAGTTCACGCCCGTCCTTTCCGGTCCGGTGTGAGGGTGCCAAACCTAATAGCGCTATCAACTAAATACCTCGTTGCCTTACCGGCAACAATCGGTAGATGTAAGGGGTCTTATATGATAGAAACCGAGTAATAACCAACATCCCATTAACCTGCATTCCTCCCTGGAACGTTACCCGATATCCTTTCCTGGGATGCATGCTTGGAAAAGAGCAGTGAACTCACCTTGGTTTGCTCGGTATATATAATTACCCGTTCCCGTTAGTTTAACCACCATATCGTGATTATCAAACAATGTCAGTTTCGGAATACGTTACTTAATGTAACCACACAGTTTGCATTTCATTCTACAGCTCACATCCTCATGTATATCATGCATCAGTTAACAATTACAAGTATTCACAACACATGCAAAACACATGCACACTGTTACACATAATATCCCTTTCGGCGAAACTCCCATGTGACGAAACCCCCCTTAGGTTTCGTGGCTACATGGGTGGCGAAACCCCATAGGTTTCGTCGATGGCAATTGTGACGAAACCCCTTGGTTTCGTCGACTGTGATTATGACGAATCCCTTAGGTTTCGTCGGAAATGTGTGTGACGAAACATCACAGGTTTCGTCGGGACCAGTTACACAAACATCAAGTGTGGAGTTTTACAAATCAAACAACGGTTACCCCTCATAATATAGCAACCCTAAACAACATTCACAGTTTTAACATGATCATTAGCCAATGTAAAAGTCCAAATCATTGATCATCAATACAAACAATAAACCATAGCAGTCTCAATCATGGATAGCACTAATCAGGAATAACACTAGTATAGATTCAACATGATTACAAACGTAAGTCAAGATTTACTACAGGTTCAGAATTAATCCATCGATTATATACAAATCATTGAGTTCTTAACGTGCCCGATCTAGATTCATCATGTTCATGAAAACCCTAATTACACATACACAAGATTCAACAGTGTTTTTACAAAGCATTACCACACAACTTCACGTATTCGGATTAATACATCAACGAGAGCAGACACTAACCGTAGTACCGAGAGGTTTAGATGAATCAAGATAACGAAAGATGCCTCGGGATTCTTTCTGCCGTCGCACAGAGTGAGAGAGAGTGTTCTAGGGTTTCTAAAATGATTTCTCGTAACTGATCAGTAGGTTTTATAACATAACAGTAGTTGGGCCGGCGAAACCCTCTTGGGCCGAAGCCCATACCCGATGAAACATGAAGATAGTGGCGAAACTCCCTAGTTTCGTCACCTAGGGTTTCGTCGCCTAAGATTTCGTCGCATAAGGTTTCGTCAAAACACCTAGGGTTTCGTTGAGTGACATAAGTTATGTTATAAGTTTACAATTCTAGATTTCCAACAATTACTTAAACATTATAACAGTAATTAATCAATCAGTAAGACAGTTTATACATCATCTAGCAAAGTGCACACAATACAACATAACAGATCCTGAAAACACAACTAGAAGACAAGTAACGTGTCGGGGAAAGACCTTGGAAAGTCGGGTTGTCACATCATCCCCAATTTGAAAGAAATTTCGTCCCGAAATTTGACAAGTAACCCCAAAACAGCAAAGCGGTAACTCAGGATGACTGTGGATTTTCCGCGGGTACCATACGTTCATATCGAGTCGACAATATAAATCATTTCCATCTTGACAATCTAATCATTTGACTTGTTCGCATTGAATCAACAACAAATCATTTCTACAATTTAGAAAATAAGTACCTCAACTAACAATTTAAATTGTACAAGTAACGTACCTCGGTCTTGACTTCCTTCTTGCTTCGTGTGACTCGAACCTTCTTCCTTTATCCCAATACATAAAACCTTTAAATTAAAATTTCACATTCTATGCTTACTTCTCTTAAGTATTCTTGGATGAAGCATCATAACTCAACACAAGTGTCGTCTACATACTTAAAACATGATCACCATATAGGGTCCGAAGTCACAAATGCAGAATTTCTAGTTGAGGCATTATATCGAACACTTGGCATGTGTACCACTAACAAAGCATTATGTACAAGTGTTCAAAGCATAGTCCTACTAGTTCATTTCATAAATTATTAAAATCAATCAAGTTCATACATCTCTTTCCTTCTACATCAATTTATCTAGAAATTCCCTATTACATACGATATCATATATCAAGAATACACCTACTTGCATCTACTTGATCATCATATTCATCATAGTTTTTACATCAAGTGGGTTTATACTTCAAATCATTCAAATGACCAACATCAAACATAATTCTTGTTCTATATTGTAATCCTAACTCACAATTACACAAATTTTCATATGAACTCAGGATTGGGTTGAAACCCGCTTTCTACAAATCATCAATTTAAGAAATTCGACTTACCACTTTGATAAACAAGCTTAGATAATTAGAAATTCGGGTTCATGCATTAGTTTGGCTTTGATTTTCCCTTCTAATTCCGTTGATTTCTGATCGAAGGGTTTTCCCCCTTTCTCTTCTGCTTGGGTCGTTCCAAGCACACACACACATGTGTGTGTGTGTGTTTTGATTTATTTTTATTAATCTACTTACCCATTGTTACAAGTTTAGTCCCTCCATTTTAAATGGTTATTTTTAAATGGGATATTATTCATTCTTATGCTAACATTCACTTATATTTAACTAGGTTATGTTCCCAGTTTTTTAACACATTTTGCATATTTAAACTTTTTGGGATGTTATAAATCTACCCCCCTTAAAAGAGGTTTCATCCACGAAACCTATATACATACCAAATAACGCCGGGTAGTGTTTCTGCATATCTTCTTCCAATTCCCAAGTTAGCTCTGATCCCTTTATATGTTGCCATTGAACTAAAACTTGTCTAATGGTCTTGTTTCGAAGATGTGTTGTCTTGGACTCCTTAATGGCTATTGGTCTTTCCACGTAATTCATTTGTTCATCCAATTCAATATCACCGTGAGACACGTAGGTCGTTTCATCCGCAAGGCACTTTCTTAATTGTGAATTTGTGACACATGAAACGTGTTATAAATCCCATATAAAGCATGTGGTAATTCCAATCGATAAGCAACCTTTCCAACCCGAGCTGAAATCTTGAAAGGTCCTATGTAATGTGGACCCAATTTCCCTTGCTTTCAGAAACAGATTATGCCCTTCCATGGGGACAATTTCAAAAACCACATGGTCCCCAACTTGAAATTCAAGAGGGCGTCTTCTTCGATTTGCATAAGCCTCTTGTCGATCCTGAGCCGCCTTTAATCGAGCCCGTATTAGATCAATTTTCTCGTTAGTTATAGCTACTACGTCATTGGGCGCGATTTCTCTTTGTCCCACCTCTCCCCAACAAACGGAAGTCCAACACTTTCTTCCGTACAACATTTCATAAGGAGCCATTTGGATACTACTATGATAGCTATTGTTATATGAAAACTCCACCAAAGGTAGATGATAATCCGAACTTCCCCCAAAATCCATTACGCATGCTCTTAACATATCTACGAGCGTTTGAATGGTTCGCTTGGATTGACCGTCCGTTTGCGGGTGATAGGCTATACTGAAATGTAATTTTGTGCCTATTTGTTCGTGGAACTTCTGCCAAAATCGGGATGTAAATCGGATATCTCGATCCGAGATAATGGATACAGGTACCCCGTGATGAGATATAATCTCGTTTACATAGACTTCCGCTAACTTTTCCGAGGAAGAGGTTTCTCGGATGGATAAAAAGTGAGCGCTTTTGGTGAGCCGATCTACGACCACCCATATGGCATTATGCCCCTTCTTTGTCTTTGGGAGTTTAGTTACAAGGTCCATCGTCACATTTTCCCATTTCCATACCAGAATTTCCAATGGTTGTAACTTACCATACGGTTTCTGATGTTCCGCCTTTACTTGGGGACAAGTTAGACACTTTGCGACATATTTCACAATATCCCGCTTCATTTTGGCCACCAATAGTTTTATTTAAATCCAGATACATTTTTGTGGCTCCCGGATGAATAGAAAATCGAGACTTGTGAGCTTCTTCGAGTACCGCGTCCTTTGCTTCACTAAACCGAGGTATCCAGATTCGGTCGTACATTGATCTAATTCCATTGGACTTTTCTTCTATTTTATCTACAAATCCTTTCGTCCTTTCTTTATTTGAATCTAATTCATTCAACGATTTGATTTGAGCTTCCTTTATCATTTCGAGGAATCGAGGCGTAATCACCATTTTCATGGACTTCACTCGGATTGGGGGCGGGTAATCCTTTCAACTTAGGGCATCTACCTTTGCCTTACCCGGGTGATAGAGGATCTCACAATCATAATCTTCAATAAGTTATAGCCACCTTCATTGCCTCGTATCTAAATCCTTTTGCTCGAAAAAGTATTTAAGCCTTTTGTAATCAGAATAAATTGTACATTTCATTCCGTACAAATAATGTCTCCATATCTTCAAGGCAAACACTACTGCTGCTAATTCCAAGTGATGGGTCAGATAATTATTTTCGTTTTGTTTTAATTGCCTTAAAGCATACGCAATGACTCTGCCCCTTTGCATTAAAACACATCCCAACCCTTGGTGTGATGCATCCGTAAACACCACCAAGTCTTTCATGCCATCAGGCAGAGTCAATACTAGGGAGCTTGACAGTTTATCCTTCATAGTTTAAAATGCCCCATCTTGATATGTGCCCCATGTAAACGTCTTATTCTGGCCCGGCCAATTTAGAAAAGTCTTGAATAAACCTCCTATAATAGCCTTTTAACCCCAAAAAGCTTCTCACTTCGCTTGGGTTCTTCGGGGGCACCATTTCATAACGGCTTCAACTTTAGACGGGTCTAAAAGGATATCGTCCGCATTAATCACATGGCCGAGAAATTGTACCTCTCTAAGCCAAAAAGCACACTTAGAGAATTTCGCGTACAATCTCTCCTTGCGGAGGAACTTCATGTAAATGGTGCGCATGATCGGTTTTACTTCGAGAATACACCAAGATATTATCAATTAATACTATAACAAATTTGTCTAACATGGCCCGACATATCCGATTCATAAGATCCATAAACGCGGCTGGCGCGTGTGACAACCCTCACCAAACCAGGTATCCGTACGACTTAATTAATATTTAATTACTGCTTAATTACTGTGCTTGCTTGAAATTATGGATAAACTGCTACCTGAATACTGATACATGTACATACTTGCATGATACCTTACTTGCTGTCACTCCATTATTTACATATTGAACTCTAGTGACAACCTTGATGCACAAAAGCACAGTAGCACAATGAACGGATAACCCATTTAACGTGCTGAGATAGCCAAGCACCAGGCAGACACTGCCTCTAAGGCCTGTATAAGCCAGAAATAGTTTACTACACTAGTAGAGAGTGTAGTGAAGTGAGGTTTGTAGAACTGCGTCACTAGGTGATAATTACAGTGACCGGATGTGCCTAAAACGTACTTTAAGTACAAAATTCAGCACTTTAAATAAAAATTCAGCACTTTAAATAAAAATTCAGCATTTAGCTAACTAGTAAAGTGCCAAAACATGAGAAAAATATTACTAGACACTTTCCAAAGTGTCGGGAATAAATTGTGTCACTAAAAATAATAATAACGACACTCTAAAGCTTTGTTAAGCACTTTAACGGATCACTATCCAACCGAACAACCGGACTTTATCCGGAACACAAAAATATTGTCATTAACATTGTTTTTCTTTTTCTGAGCTAGTTAGGGTCCCCGAATACCCTAACACCCGTTACAACTTACAACACACATCATACACTAATTGATCTCTAACTAACTAACTAACCAACTAGTGCCTAACTATCTAGTTCAACATCAACTAAACCCCCCCCCCCATTCTAACCGATCGGTTTTCCCCCATAGGTGACAAACTCTTACACTTTTGAATATTTTATTGGCTTATGTTTCATATCAAGGTGATATATTAACTAATGGTTATTAGTGAAATAGGTTTATAAATAAACCTAAGAGTTATAAACTTTCATTTTACCAAACCAACTCACTCCAACTCTCTCTCTCTCCCTCCATAACCACTCACGGCCACCACCATACCACCACCAAACCATCACTTTCGATCTTCAAACAAGCAATCCAAGTGTACTTCTAGGTGCTACAAGGCGTTCAACAAAGCTTGGTGTTCTCGGAAGCTCAAGGACCGCTCTCGTCTTCTTTTATCCACCACTTTTACGCCTTTGATCTTCCCTAGCCTTGTGCTAGTTGTAAGTGCTTCTAAACACTCTCTTGTTCTTATTTGTTAGGATCTGAGGCTGTCATGATTCGTGTTTGTTTGCATAAAACTAATAAGTGGAGCGGAAATGAGTTGCAAACAAAGTAAACACAAACAAAGGAAAGTATAGATTGATAAACAATTGCTTTTCATTTAGTCAAATGATTGAAATACAAAGCAAATGATTACAGTAAAAGCTTACAATCTAAACTCCCCCTCAGTCTGATACACCAGAGTTGGTTGCACAAGATGAAAGGATGAATTGAGGAGAAGAACTCACTCAAAACGATCAAGTGTAACAGTACAGAGTACTGTCATACTTATAGGCAAACCAAACTACTGATATACTTCAGCTGACGTCACCATGATAGTGACATCTAACGACCTAACAAACTACAAATACTGTCCTATACAAACTATTGTTATGTAACATCTGATATTCACTAACATACAAAACATAAGGAAAACTACTGCTTCACGTTCCACTGTTGTAGCCTTAGCACAGATGTTGAGTCTTCAGTGCTTTCTTCAAAGGTGGTCAGTCTTTGAGAGGGCAGTGCTTGAATCTTCAGCAGCACTTAGGAAACAACAGTAGATAGAGCAATAGAGTTTGTCTTCAGCAGTTGTTAGGTAATCATCAGAGTTTGGTTTATCAGTTGTTGTAGTTGAGCAGCACTTAACATTTATCAGCTGTTAGATAACCACTGTCAAGGGGAGAGATTAGAGTAAACTGCTGCTTATTAAGTGTCCACTGATGGGATCCGGTTTTGGCTTTACATTATCTGTTCCCCTGTTAGGGTTCAATCCCAACAATCTCCCCCTGGAACAGATAATGCCAAAACCCTTCCTTATTCAGGACCTTTGTTTTTCATCAGAAGTTCCATTGCTTTTCTTTTAAATTCTTTCTCAAAATCCTTGGAACTGGTATCATCCTCATCCCTGCACAGTGTAAGCTCAAGGAGATCCTATAGATCTTTAGCACTTAGGCCTAGTGCCTGATTCCTTGATATATGCTTCACTTCACCATTGAATCTGAGCAAAGTCAATACGTGGGTCTTTTGATCAGACATCCACTTTAGTATTTTTGAACTCAATGGGTTTCTTGGGAGAGCTTTATTATCTGATGAACTTGAAGTGATTGGCCTGAAGAAGTGAAGAGCAGCATCATGAGCTTCAGATACTCGTATGAATGCTTGTTCAATGATCTTGTTGGCTTCAGCTATATCTGCTTCAACTTCTTTGTCAATCAGCTCACTGTTTGTGATGCCTGCTGATGACTTTTGGCTTACTACTTTAACCTTTTTGGCAAGGACTTGTAGTTTAGCCAATCTTTCTTTATCTGAAGCTATTTTCTTCATAGCTTCTTCAATCTGTTCAGCTTCTTTGTTCTTATCTACTCCAGCAAATAACATTTCCTTCTTTTCTTTACTCAGCTTTGTGACAAAATCTTCTACTGTGCTGATCTGTGTTTCGAAAAGTTTGACTTGCTCTTGAAGCTTTTTGTAGTCAGACCTTTTAGGAGAGTTAGAGGCTTTCATCCTCTGCTTCTCAAGTCTTTCATAAGCTTCATCAGTTTGTTGCCTAGACCATTTTGATATGGCTTCAGCAGTGCCTATCTTAGCATCCACCAACTCCCTTTTCTTTCTTTTATACTCAGCAATGAGATCAGCGATGAGTCTTTTGTACTTACTCCAGTTTGGAGCAGTTTTCTTCTTTGAAGGATCATTCTTCACCTTTTGAATCCTCTCTGCCTCACGCTTTAAAGCTACTAAAGGCCATTCCTCAAACTGTTGTTCTTCAGCAGGATAGAACTTTTCTTTCATGATGTAGGCTAGAAGTTGTTCTCTAAGCTTCTTCTTTTGATCAGCCTTTTCTCTTTCTAGATCTTGTGCAAATTCTTTTACCTGCTTTACCTTTGTGAGGTAGAACTCCAGTCTTGTAGCAAAGCCTTCTTCGCTCAGTTTCTCACTTTCACAATCCATTTTAGCTTTAACTTTAGCTTGCCTTGCTTTTATTCTGAGATAATCATCCATGTCTTCAGGAACCATATAACCGATGAGTGAGGAGAATTTTCTTTTTGATGGGTTGCTTCTGTGTAAAACTGCCTCATCTCATCTTTGATGGCTTCTAGTTCCAGTGGATACTTTGCAGCATTTGGATCATGACTACCTTCATCAGCAGTGATTGGCTTTCTTTTTCTTTTTAGGAGCTGTGGTTGTGATATAGGAAGAGATATAGGAAGAATTAGGGCAGTTGTAGATGTCTGACTAACAGTAGTTGAAACAACTGGTGTCTCAACTGCTGTTGTCATTACAACTACTGATGTATCAGTTGTTGTCTTCTGCTTTTGAGCAGGGGATGGAGAATGGGAAATGATATTTGAAGGTGGTGATGGTGGTGGTGACTCATCATTAGGAATGAAGACCCTTCTTCTTTTTGAAGAGGAGACTGATGATGTTTTGGGTGGATCAGTGGTTTGTGATTGTGATTGACTAACAGCTGTTGAAACAACTGGTGCTTCAATCACTGTTGTCACTACAGCAGATGTTGTAACATCTGCTGTCTTCTGCTTTATGGCAGGAGGCAGTGGTGGTGTGGCTTTAGATGATGGTGGTGGTGGAACAGTAGTTGTGATGGTGTGTGATGAGGTGGTGTGTGTTGAAGGTGTGTGTGTTGATGAGATGGCAGCTGTTTGGCTACTGACAGCAGTTTTTGAAACTACTGTAGTATCAGCTGTTGAAGACTTGGGTTTCTCAGGTTCAATGTGCATCCCATCTTCTATACCTTTCTTTTTCAACCTGTTTTCTCCCCCTTTTTGGCATTATCTGCCAGGGGTGTATCCATGAAGAAAATGGCAGATGGAGCTTTCTCACTTTGAGCATTCTGTTGAATGCTGGCCTTTATAGCCTTGATATCAGCTTGAGTATCTTTGAACCGAGATTCAACCATGTTGGTCAACATTTGCACTTGAAGAGCATGCTTTTTAGCAGCCATTTGTTGTTGTTCAAGCAGTGGTTGGAGGATATTCCATAGCTCATTTGCAGCAAATGCTTGTGGAGCAGGTGCTTGAGCAGGAGGAGCAGATGATTGGGCTATTTGAGCTTGTAACAGCTGTTGCACCATATCTTTTATTTCTGCAACTGAAGATTCCAGGTTTTCAACTCTGGTCGTCAATTCATTATATCTTGAATCATCACCTGAATTAACAGGATCATATGAATCCCCACCAGCAGTGGTTGTATCAATGTTTGACTTAGGAAGTGAATTCCAAAAATCATCCATTGATGCCCCTTGTTCTTGGTACTGGGGACTTCTTTCTTCAGCAACCGATAAACCTTTGATGGTACCAGTGGTTATATTTAACTCACTGGTGGTTACCGATGTTGCCATGGAAGAAATTGCCTTCAAGGGAGTCTTAGTTATGAAACAACTGTCCAACTGAAGATCTGTTGATCCATCAGTTGTAGTTGCTGCTCCACTTGAACTACCACCAAGAGTTACTTGTAACTCAAGGGGTGTAACCTCCTCAACTGTTGTTGGGATAGCAGAGGTATGCACATCAGACCCAGTCACTTGTGGAGGTATACTCTCAGTAATAGGTGATTGAGAGGAACTGGTTTGTGTCTGTGCCATATCAACTGCATGCAACAGGGGCATTATTGATTGTGGTAATATTATTGGTAAGGGTGTGGGGGTAGAAAGAGACATGTCCTTGGGATCAGGACTGTGGAAGATGGATCCGAGTGGATACAGAGCTTCATAATGTGGTGTCCCTGTGCTTACAACCTGACCCTTTTGTGAGGATGCAGGAGGAGTTTTAGGCTGGGGTTGAGATCTTTCTTCCAACTGCTGTGAGGAAGTAGCAGCAGTGGTTTCTTGTGACTTTTGTGTTGTCACTGGCATTAACTCTGGGATCTCATCTTCCAGAGTTGCCTTTGTTTTGGGTTTGGTGGGTTTTCTGGATGGTTTTCTTTTGGTCTTTTTGGTGGTGGCAGGTGTGGGTTTCAGAGCAGTGGGTCTGCTACTCTGATCACCTGGAGCAGTGGGCTCAGCAGTGGTTTCTTGAGGGTCAGTGGCAGTTTCTAAAATCTGCTCTGCCTCTTTTGTTTTTAATTTTATAGGTGCCATCATTCTTGAAAAAGTTTCTATTGTTAAACAGTTTATTTTGAATGAGACACCTTGTTTGGGCAGTTCTGCATCTTTCTCTGCAAATGTTTGTTTAAAATAATAGCTTAGAAATCTCGGAAAGAGCAGAAAAGCTTTATTATCAACGTTCTTTACCAAATCATCAAATATTACCTAGGAGTAGTTAAAGTTTTTATCGTTTAAAATTGCATACCCCAGGCATTGGATTTTTGTTGGTATCTCATTGAAGGACGTTGTTTTATTTGAAACACACATGAGCAGTGTGTGAAATAAAAATCTGGGTGCAGAAGGGAAGTAACCCTTTTGTAGGGTATCTACCTTTGGTTGTTCTGCATAACCCCTGTTCATGAAATCCTTTATCAACTCGTCTTTTGTAAAAGAGGTTTTTCCATTTAGATCATCGAGTTTAAAGGTTTCAGAGATGGATTTCGGAGAAATTTTTACCTTCTTACTCTGTATCGAGGAGTTGATGGCGGCAGTGATATCTCCTTGTTTTTCAAGGGTGGCATTTTTCCAGAACTCTCTCTGGGTATCAAGGTAAATAGGAGCGTCTGCTGTTATCAAAGTTTTGTACTTTGATGCAGAGAAAATGTCAAGGATGGAGTCGAATGTGTGGTTATCGGTGGGTTTTGTGAGTATACCCACATAATTGTGTGGAGCTTTGTAGCGTATCTCCATGGTTTCAGCGGCCATTTCAGTGGCTTCTGCTGTTTTAGAGGAAGATGATGAAGGTTTTGTTTTTTATTTCGATTTTGGCTTCGTCATTTTTTATGATGAATATCGAAGAGGATTTTTGGAGTTATGAGAGGGAAACTGTTTTGTGAAGAGAATGTTTGGAATTCAGTTCGACAGTTTAATCCTCTGTTTGGATTTAATCAGGGTTTTATTTAGGGAAAAAGTGATTGCTGATGTGGCAGCAGTTATTTTGATCTGAAGGCTAAAAACGGACCACGTGTCAAACATCTGATGGAATGACAAATGATGGAAGACAGTTGTTTTAACAACTACTGATGGATCAAGCATCAGTAGTTACAACGGTAATAAAATGAAACAGTGGATGTATCAGTGGTTGAAACAATGATTTTAACATCAGTGTTTTTGAAGAACAGAGGTTGACACTTTAGCAGTGGACAGACTTTAGAAAGCAGATGTTAAGGCACAACAGCATTTTAGATACAGCAGTGGATAAAAATGAAGATCATATGTTTAACAACTGTTTGTGCAGCAGTGTTTTGACTTTTGACAAATAATTTTAGCATCTGTTAGTTTAGATGTAGATATTGATTTTTGTCTTTGTGGAAACACAATATCTTATCTATCATCTGTTGAGCACCAAAAATGCTATTCTTAACAAAATACATTTTAGATGTATTACATCAAGATTAAGTTGTCAGCAGTCATTTTCAGAAATTTTGTTCAAGGTTTTGCCATCTGTCTATTATTTCAGACAGTGGTTTAGCATCCCAGATGATGAAGTCTTGCTCTACTTAGAACAACTCATTTTATGTCTAATTACTAGAACATGGGTGTCTTAGTAGTTCAAAAATGAATTTACAATCAATTTTTGATCTGTGACAAACTAAACTTGAGCTCAACATGACCTTGATGTGTGAGTCATTTCCTTCTGACCAGTTTTAAGGATAGTAATTTCACACAAAAAATAAGGAGATTACATCCTGACCAGAGATGAACTTTCACTATTAAAAAAGAGTAAAAGTTCAAAATACATTTTATAAAAATTAAAATGCATCTGGTTTTATTAAAAGGAAAACACCTTAAAAAAAGGATGTTTTGGATATAATCAAAAGGATCTGACAGTTTTTTTTCAAGTAAATGATCAAATTATTCTCAAGTTATTCTGACCATTATTTGGGTCATTTTCTTGTCAATTGATTGTAAATTTCTTTTAAGCACAATCACTGGATATGCCATTGTTACCAGAACAATTTCTGTATTGATGAATGCACACAGTTGCATGATGACCACTGAAGATCTAATTTTAACCTCAAAAGTGTTTTATGCTGATACTCTTTCCTTTTGATTTCAAAAGTTTTGAGATTCACACTTTGAGATTTCTTATTTATTTCCCTTTTCCCTTTTTACCCCTATTATTCATATGTTCAGAAATACTCACTAGGAGATTTTATTTTGAACATACCTTGTCCATAATCACTTTGAAGCAATGTTTTAAGAAATCTGACCATGGTTGAGCATGTTTTAGTTCAGATCTCACATTACTTATGATTAGGACTGTTTTGACATTTTATTTTCTCATTGTGTTTTGGACAAAGTAGATTTGGTCCTTTTGAAGACACTCAACCTTGCCTTTTGAACACATGAGAAATTTTTTACTAAAGTTTTATTTCCCTCTTTTCTATGTCAGCGGTATACTAGTGTCTTAGAAGAACACAAGTTTTGCTGATCTGAGGTACATACTTTAGTTGTTTATTGAAAACATCACAAATATCAAAACAACAATTGAAATCAATTTTGAAACATTGAACGATCTCATAATTTATCAGATATTTTGCAAATCTGAAAACTATAAGTGACATATGTATGAAAACATTTGTTGTGTGAGATTTGTGTGTCATATGACATCTTGGTTGAATTACAGAGTTTTTGAATAACCATTTTGACCATGATTTGTTCATTACTCTGTTTTTCAACTGAATGCAACCAACCTTAGTATCAATGAATTTTGAGCTGAACTGTTATGTCAAATTGATTGTTAGATCGAATTTGACTGTCCAAGCTCTGATACCAATTGTTAGGATCTGAGGCTGTCATGATTCGTGTTTGTTTGCATAAAACTAATAAGTGCAGCGGAAATGAGTTGCAAACAAAGTAAACACAAACAAAGGAAAGTATAGATTGATAAACAATTGCTTTTCATTGAGTCAAATGATTGAAATACAAAGCAAATGATTACAGTAAAAGCTTACAATCTAAACTCCCCCTCAGCCTGATACACCAGAGTTGGTTGCACAAGATGAAAGGATGAATTGAGGAGAAGAACTCACTCAAAACGATCAAGTGTAACAGTACAGAGTACTGTCATACTTATAGGCAAACCAAACTACTGATATACTTCAGCTGACGTCACCATGATAGTGACATCTAACGACGTAACAAACTACAAATACTGTCCTATACAAACTACTGTTATGTAACATCTGATATTCACTAACATACAAAACATAAGGAAAACTACTGCTTCACGTTCCACTGTTGTAGCCTTAGCACAGATGTTGAGTCTTCAGTGCTTTCTTCAAAGGTGATCAGTCTTTGAGAGGGCAGTGCTTGAATCTTCAGCAGCACTTAGGAAACAACAGTAGATAGAGCAATAGAGTTTGTCTTCAGCAGTTGTTAGGTAATCATCAGAGTTTGGTTTATCAGTTGTTGTAGTTGAGCAGCACTTAACATTTATCAGCTGTTAGATAACCACTGTCAAGGGGAGAGATTAGAGTAAAATGCTGCTTATTAAGTGTCCACTGATGGGATCCGGTTTTGGCTTTACATTATCTGTTCCTCTGTTAGGGTTCAATCCCAACATTATTTAAAGTGGTTAATAAGAGGTTTAACGGATAAAAATCGAGAACACTAAAGATCAAAACTAAAAGACTTGAAAGTATGATGAACTAGTTGGTTAAAAAGAAACTAGTGGTATAAATCATGATAAATCTGAAATAAACAAACCACAATCTGCTGTAACAGACTCATGATCTGATTTTAATCATATTAGAAAGGTTGGCGAACGTATGGGTGCGTTTTAGTAACATTTAACCTTCAATCAGCAAGCTGATCTGCACTTTCAGCCGACTGTAACTGGCTGTAACAGGTCCTTAACTAAACGAAAAATGTATTTTCTGAAGTCTAGATATATGTACTATGAAATACGGTTCGAATGGCACCATAATCATAATTTTTGGACTTCCTTTACTATTTTTAAGGTGTCGTTTTCTAACAGCAACTAAAGCTGAATTATTACAGCAGAAAATGGGTGTTATATTTTTAGTCATAACTGGATTTTTGTGTAGAGTCAGATCATAAAATTTATACTGTAGATGAACACCGATGTATTCGTAACTCTCCCACTGGAATTTCGTAAATTGGACTCTGGATGAATTTTAAATAAATTATTCCGCGGACTATGGTTAGAAAACGATAAATCTGGTTTCAGCCCGGAAAATGATTTTCTACAAAATATTGGTAATGATTTGGACCCCGATATTTTTACATAATAATTTTTGTTTCGTATAAGACATTCTACAAAAATTTGGAAATTTTTGGAATAAGATAACTATTTTATTAAAATACTCGAAGACGGCCCAGTTTTGTATATTAAAACTGAAACGATATAAGTAGTGTTTTGCATGTCTAAATGTCGGGTTGGTTAATTGAGAACTGATTGAATGATTTTACAAAAGAAAATGATACGCTAGTAAGCGTGGACACCTCCGGTTACAGAGGAAACTCTGTCGAAATTTTTCCAGAAAATATAACACTTAGAAATGGTTTTGGTGACAAGTGTTATAAATATATCTAAATATTATTTTTGTGATTATTTTGCAAACTATCTAAATATTATTTTTAGAGTAAAAATAATATTACCAAATATTAACGACTCCAAAATATTACGAACGCCTTCACAATAAATGAGTTACAACGGTATTAATAATACCACCCGATCTTTAAACATAACTCACGCATTTTTAGAAAATACTCATAAGTGTGTATTTTGACGAGTGTTATTTTGGGGAAAAATTATATGGAATAGATATAATATTTTTGGGAAAAATATTTATATTTTGGAAGTAGAGTATTTTAGACAAATGAAATAAAATATAATATTTTTGGGAAAGATATTTATATTTTGGAGATAGAATATTTTAGTGTCACACCCCGATTTCCGCGTGTATCACCGGTGGGCCTAGTGGGGGATTACCGTGACGTAGTTGGCAACAATATAGTCAAACCACAATATATGAATGCACAGCGGAAGCATAAAGATAAATATAATTCAACCATTTATTGTAATATCCAAATGTATCACAAGTAGTTGAATAGTATCCACAGGATGGATCAAAATAAAATAAAATGTCGTTCAACAGATAAGACATCAAGCTTGCGAGACTTCTTAATGATGCTATGGAGCTAATGCCAGCCAATTACGTGCAGTACCTGCACTTAATCTTTTTGGAAAAATACGTCAGTTTACACTGGTAAATACAATCAACTGTCTCATTTTGTAAAATGATTGAAAATTGGTTTGGATGCACGTGGCATAAACATGTTTGTTTAACTTGGGAGAATTATTTAAAATTATAATCTTGTGAACGAATTACATGTTCCTTCTTTGCGTTCAGTAGCCCGGATCGTGCCGGGTTAAAGATCAATAGACACACCACATTTGCGTAAAACCGAGGCGGGTAAACCATCGGCTACGTCTTTTAATAGTATAGACATCATACCGGGTGTACGCCTACACCCGAGAGTCAAGGTCGTGGCCATTTCTTCGAATGATGCCAAGGATATCCGGGACATGGTCATTAACCCCCCAAAGGCTTTTAAGTAACAAGACTGTTTAAATGAGCCGATCAAACTATTCAATTAACCATCTAAACGATGGAATTATTTGATGCTCAATCAAGCGGTATTTTTATATACCGTAACCCAAGCCCGTATAAGGGAAAATAAGTTAAAAGTATTTACCTTTGCAATGTATATTGCTTAATCAATTAAGTCACTGATATTTTTTACTGGGGCTCCTTATTCTGGAACGAAGGTTTAAATTAACCTATTAGAATCCTAACGGGTAGGGCTGTAAACGAGCCGAGTCGAGCCGAGCTAGACCTAGCTCGAGCTCGGCTCGAACTCGATTCGAGCTGGCTCGGCTCGAGCTCGAATTTCAAATCGAGCTGAGATTTGAGGCTCGAGCTCGGCTCGATTAGAATTCGAGCTAGCTCGGCTCGGCTCGGCTCGATCTAGCTCGAACTAACAAAGAACCCCAAAGTTTATTACTTAAAAAGCCCTTAAAAATGAATTTGTTCATAGCCTAAGGGTCATAATTGCCATTTAATTTAACCATATGGCTAAATATGCAAGTATAAATAGTTAATTCACTTTCTCTATTGTCTTTACCTTCTTTTATAGGGGAGATACTCTCTTAGTTTTTGTTTTCTAAGCGATGTGGGACAAAAAAAAAATGAAGGATGTAAACCTTATCGAGCCAGCTCACGAGCCGAGCCAGGCCAAGCTCGAGCTCGGCTCGTTTACAAACCGAGCCGAGCCGAGCTGGCTCGTTTACAACCGAGCCAATTTCGAGCCGAGCTTTCTTCGAGCTTTTTTCGAGCGAGTTTCGAGCGAGCTGCGAGCCACGAGTTTTTTGAACACCCCTACTAACGGGTCTTTATATTAGCCGTAGCCTAGACCGGTTAGTTTCGAGGGATAGATACGGTTTAATCGCGTGAAAGGCGAAAACCGAGAATGGAATGTGATTCTGACCCAACAAGTTCGGAGACTTGTTTTATATGGGTTTAATATTCACACTCTGGATTTTGGGGTCGAAACGATATGGTTTGACCCGTATCGGCTAATTTATGTAAACTAGTTACATAAGCCGAACCGTGCGCGCGATAGGCGCAACGGGTAACCGTAGGAGTCCTACACTGTTTTCCTAAGTCAATATACTTTAAAGAGGTTGTGGTATCAGTAGGATACCTTCCATAATGCCCGTAACGAGTTTTAGTTCATTATACGCCCCGTAGGGGTTTTCCGGTCATTTTGAAGACTTTTAAAGGGATTTCTGAGTTCTACAGGAAACCTGAGTTTCCCGATCAGTTTGATAAGTCCAAAATATCTTATTTATTAATTAAAATCAGTAGTAACTGGAATCGGGTCAAAAGACCTCATAGAACTCAAGTTTTGGCCGAAAAGGGCATATTCGGTATTTACCGAACCGTAGCCATAACCGCAGGTTATGAGCAGGTTAAAATTAATTAAAAATCTTTAAAAATTCCAAAATATTATTTTAATATAGTGGGTAAAAGTTTTGGTGACGGAATCTTGGTTTAGGTAGGCGTTATGTTAATTGCACCGTTTATTATAAAAGTTTCTTATAAATGCGCTATTTAGCATAACTCCCATTCTAGACCTCGGATTGGCGTGAAACTTTCGGGACATGCTTAGAATTTAGTAAGCAAGGTTATGGTCCCTTCACGTGTCCGAAATACTCGTTTTATTTTAAAAATAGGGCGTTACGGTCAACTTTTAAGTAATTAACGGAAATGCGTAAAAGACTCGAACAACGACGAACCGGTCACAGAGGGTGATACCATCACGTGACCTGGTCCTAAGAGAGTCCTAAGTCATATCTACATTGTACTAAAACGGGTCAGAACTGAAGTCAAAGCAAAAGTCAAACTTTTGCGACATTCGGTTCCGAACCGGGTCAATATAGCAAATGGCCGGATCAAACGAGCGTAAACAAGTTTATATACTTATTATCATGTTTTATGAGTGTCTAAACAGGTTGCATATCGTTTACATTACAGATTATGCAAGAATCGCAAAAATAGCTTTCTGTTGACTTTTTAAGTACGCGTTTGACTCGACATTTGAACTAGTTGGAGTGGTGATCATGGGGAACCCTTTCAGAGGTTTATTACCCACATAAATACCAACACATAACCACTTTTGATTCGACATAAGACTGAGCCATTAAGGATTTATCTTGAAGTCAAACCGTAGTTGCGACGGTTCGATTTTTAGCTATATACTAAGTAAAACTTAACCACAAAGGATATAAATGACTTACAGAAGTTTGAGCACGAATTAGAATGATAAGAGAAAGCTTGGAAGCTCCAGAGATGATCAGAAGAGTGTGTTTGAGGTGTGTTTAAGTTGTGAACATTGAAGTTCTATTTATAGTGCAAGAAATGCTCTTAGATCATCACACATTGGTCTACAAGTGATCATGGATGATGGGCAGGTGTCCTAAGGTGTTATGGGTCGAGTAGGGGGTGCCCATGACTCTGGAAAACCCATCCATAATTGTCTTGCCGCTTAAAAGAGCCAACAACCATATTTCTGTAGCTGGGCGTCGCTTACGGACCGTATGGCTTAGGCCTTGCGGTCCGTAAGCCCGTGGCGGATCTAAATTAATTATGCGCTCCCTTACGGTCCATAAGGCATGACCTTTACGGTCCGTAAGGGGTTAAGAAACAATCTTTTTAAATCTTTTTACAATGATTACCAAAATCTTGGTAATTAATAACCTGACCTTTCGGGTTTGAAGGGGTAACCTTGCGATATGGCCCTCGGTTAATTACAATTAAGGACCTCACGTTATTTACCCGTGTTGTTAAGCCCCCGGATAGTTTACTTATTATCCGAAAAGCCTTAATTTATATAGTTGACGCTTTTAACCCCTCTCGTACGAATTTGGTCATAAGTTTCTCGTTTTAAAACAGAACTTCGCGGAATTTATATATTATATTCTAGTGAGCGTATTTTACTGTTACAAGGCTTCGGGTATGTTAAAGGGTCACTCAGAGGTATAATTAAACATGTTGACACAGTTAACCCCTCGTAGCTTGTAATCTCTCACTTTCTTCCGCGTTTCGCTTCCGTACGATCCATGATTTATTCGTTTGAAGGTACGAGCATCTTCTAGGGTTACTATACAGTATACTTACCCTTGTTTGACATTTATAACCCTCGAATTTACATACTTTCAAGGTTTGTCAATATTAGTCCTTTATTAAATATTAAATGCCACGTGTAAACTCAAGACACGTGTCAATACATTATTGGACTCAAAATTTCGAGGTGTTACATCCTCACCCCCTTAAAATAAATCTCAGCCCGAGATTTACTCGAACAAATAGGGATATTTCTCCTTAATCGTGGATTCAACTTCCCACGTGAATTCGGGACCTCTACGGGCATCCCATTTAACTTTAACTATCGGCACATGTTTTCTTCGGAGCTTTTTCACATGTCGGTCTTCAATCGACAAAGGCTTCTCCACAAACTTCAAGCTCTCATCTATATGCACATCTGTGTGTGGGATCACCAATGATTCATCAGCGAAACACTTCTTTAGATTGCAGATGTGGAACACATTATGAATTCCATTGAGCTCTGCTGGTAAGTTTAATTTATAGGCAACCGACCCGACCCGTTCGATAACCTCAAAAGGTCCTATGTATCGCGGGCTCAGTTTACCCTTCTTACCGAAACGCATCACCCCCTTCCAGGGTGATACCTTTAGCAACACTTTTTCACCTACCTCGAAGTGAAAATCCTTACGCTTCGGATCAGCGTAACTTTTCTGCCTATCACGGGCAGCTTTGAGACGTTCCCGGATCTGGACAATCTTGTCCGTTGTCTCGAAAACTATCTCTGGTCCCGATAATTGGACCTCTCCCACTTCCGCCCAACAAACAGGCGATCTACACTTCCTACCGTATAATGCCTCGAAAGGCGCAGCCTTTATGCTGGTATGGTAGCTATTGTTGTAGGAGAATTCGATTAGGGGTAAGTTCTTATCCCAACTACCACCTAAATCGATAGCACCTGCTCACAGCATGTCTTCTAACGTTTGAATGGTACGCTCACTCTGACCGTCCGTCTGTGGATGGTAAGCCGTACTGAAGTTCAAACGCGTGCCCAAAGATTGCTGGAAACTCTTCCAGAAATGAGACGTGTATCTCGTATCTCGATCAGAGATAATAGACACAGGTATGCCATGTAGGGCGACAATCTTATCAACATATAACTGGGCCAAGGTATCGGAGCTATAAGTCTCCTTGATGGGTAGGAAATGAGCTGACTTAGTCAGTCGGTCGACTATAACCCATATTGTGTCGTTTCCTTTGCTCGTTTTTGGTAACTTGGTGATAAAATCCATAGTTACACACTCCCATTTCCATTCAGGAAGTTCAGGCTGTTGTAGCAAGCCAGATGGCTTTTGATGCTCAGCTTTGACTTGCGCACAAGTCAAGCATTTGGCTACATAAGCGGCTACAGACTTTTTCAAGCCTATCCACCAATAATTTGCCTTCAAATCCTGATACATTTTATCTGCTCCAGGATGGACAGAATATTTGGAGCTATGGGCTTCCTGGAGGATAACATCTCGTAGTCCTCCACAAATAGGAACCCATATCCGCCCATTTAATCTCAAAAGTCCATCCTTGTGAAGAGTTAACTGTTCCTCAGTTACTCCTAACTTTTCCTTAGGATAATTAGCTTCCAACACAGCCTCTCGTTGTGCAGCTAATATCCTTTCAATCAAGTTATTCCTTACTTCCATCCTCCTCGCATTGATTCGGATGGGTTTTATCCTTTCTTTCCGGCTCAGGGGGTCAGCGACTACATTCGCTTTGCCGGGATGGTACCTGATCTCACAATCATAATCATTCAAGGTCTCCATCCAACGGCGTTGCCTCATGTTTAGCTCCTTCTGATTGAACAAATGTTGAAGGCTTTTGTGATCTGAATAGATCACAAACTTGATTCCATATAAATAATGCCTCCACAGTTTTAGTGCGAATACAACGGCACCCAGCTCCAAATCATGAGTGGTGTAATTCTTTTCGTGCACCTTTAACTGTCGTGAAGCATAGGCAATCACTTTGCCTTTCTGCATGAGCACACACCCCATGCCAGTGTGTGACGCGTCGCAGTAGACTACGAACTCTTCAGTACCTTCCGGTAGCGTCAACACAGGAGCGTTGCTCAGCCTTTGTTTCAAAATATCAAAGGATTCTTGCTGTTTAGGGCCCCAAATAAACTTTTCCTTCTTCTTGGTTAGAGAAGTTAAGGGCGCAGCAATCCTTGAGAAATTCTCAATGAATCTCCGGTAGTATCCTGCCAATCCCAGGAAACTACGGATCTCTGTGGGCGTCTTTGGCTCTTGCCAATTCATGACCGCCTCTACCTTAGCGGGATCCACTTGGATACCACTTTCACTTACGACATGTCCAAGAAATTGGACTTCTCGTAGCCAGAATTCACATTTAGAGAATTTGGCATAGAGTTTCTCGCGATGCAGTAATTCGAGAATACATCGTAGGTGTTTCTCATGGTCGGCTTTATTCCTGGAATAGATAAGGATGTCTTCGATGAATACGATGACAAATTTGTCCAAGTACGGCTTACAGACGCGATTCATGAGATCCATGAACGCAGCCGGTGCATTTGTGAGCCCAAAAGGCATCACTAGGAACTCGTAGTGACCGTAACGAGTCCTAAATGCTGTTTTGTGTACGTCTTCATCTCTGACCTTCAACTGATGGTAGCCCGACCTCAAGTCGATCTTTGAGAAATAGCTAGCCCCTTGCAATTGATCAAACAAGTCGTCGATCCTTGGCAATGGGTACCTATTCTTTATCGTGACTTTATTGAGTTCACGATAATCGATGCACAGACGCATCGATCCGTCCTTTTTCTTCACAAAAGGACAGGTGCTCCCCAGGGAGACGAACTAGGCTTGATGAATCCTTTTGCTAACAGTTCATCCAGCTGGGTTCTCAATTCATTCATTTCAGTCGGTGCTAGTCTGTAGGGTGCTCTAGCAATGGGAGCTGCTCCAGGAATGATATCTATCCTGAATTCCACCTGCCTATCTGGTGGCAACCCAGGTAGGTCTTCAGGAAAAACTTCTGGATACTCCGAAAAGACAGGAATGTCCTCTATTCTTGGTTTGGATTCTTCAATAATCACTTGTGCCATGTAGATGACACAACCTCTTTTTAAGCACCTTGAAGCTTTGAGCATGGTTACGTTCTCGGGCAACCCATACTGCGTATCCCCTCGAATGGTGAGCGTTTCGCCAGTCGGGGTTTTTAGCACAATTTGTTTTCTATTGCAGACTATCTGGGCCTGATTGTGCGCTAACCAGTCCATGCCCAGAACGATGTCGAAACCAGCTAGATTAAAGGGAAGTAGAGATAGCGGAAAAGAATGGTCCTTAATGGATATAATACATCCATCTAATATAGTGGAGACGGTTTCTACAGTGCCGTCTGCTAGCTCTACCTCGTATTTTACATTTAGGGTTTTGACAGGCATACCCAATAGTTTGCAAAATTTTTGGTCTATGAAGGATTTATCAGCACCTGAATCGAACAGTACTCTTGCAAAAATATTATTCACGAGAAAAGTACCTGTTATTACGTTGTCGTCATGCAGGGCTTCCTTCACATCCATTTTGAAGACTCTGGCGTTATTCTTTTTGGTTTCCTCGGTCTTCTTGGCGAGCTTGGGGCAGTTGCTCCTGATGTGCCCCTTCTCACTACAGTTGTAGCAGGTTGCGTCCTTGATCTTTTTACAGTCCACAGTTTTGTGGTCTTTGGACTTGCACAGTCCACAAGCATACGTCTTTGACTGCGACTGCGAGTTCGACCCAAACCTGCACTTTCCGAAGTGGAATTTCTGGCAGTTCTTGCATTTGGGCTTCTCTCCCGAATGTTGCCCATCCTTTCTTGACTCGCCCCCTTTCTTGCCATCACCGTTTCCACGGTGTTTCTTTCCCGACCTTCGCGAGGTATCATCCTCACGCTTCCTCTTTTCAGCCTCCTTGTTCCTCTGCGATCTTAGTCGGACCGCGTCCATCGTGAGGGACAAAGAGAGGTCAGTCACGGACCTGAAGGTCGTTGGCCGAGAGGCCTTCACACTAGCCTTTATCGCGGGTTCTAACCCCCCGATAAAACGAGCAATCCTCCTTGGTTCCGGGGTGACTAGATAAGGAACCAAGCCAGACATCGTATTGAAGCTCGTCAAGTAGGCCTGGCAGTCCAGATTCGTCATCACCAATGACACAAAATCGGACTCTATTTTCTCTACCTCATGCTGAGGGCAGTAATTCTCACTGATGAGAGAAACGAATTCCTCCCACGTCATGCTGTAAAGCACAGCTTTTCCTGAGGCCTGAACCAGCGCCCTCCACCAAGCTAGGGCCTCGCTCTTAAATGACTGAGACACAAACTTCACTACATCCTTTTCAGCGCAGCCACTGTTGTCCACAACTGTGTCCATCTCGTCCAACCATGTCATACACTCGACGGCACCCTTCTCCCCCGTAAAGTCTCGGGGTTTACAAGATACGAAGTACTTGTATGTGCAGCCCCTGGCACGGGAAGCATCAGTATACTCCCGTTCGCGACGAACACTATTTTCATTCGACGAGTGATTGTCGTCGTCTTTCTTGGGCTTGGACGAATGGTTATCGTCGTCCTTCTTAGGTTTGGATAGTGGTTTGCTGTGGGTTTTTGAGTGTGTCTTTGGCTTTGATGGTGGTTTGGAAACTGTTCTGCTTCGGGACTCTGTATACTGTCGATCCAGAGCTGCTTGCACAGCATTGTCGACTAGAGCTCTGAGTTGAGCGCCTGTTAGATTTATTTGCGCATTATCATGATCATCTTCGTTTGCATGACTATTTCCTCCATTTGGATTCGCCATAGTAGCTTGTATCTGCTGCAGAAGATAATGAAAATTCTATTTAGGAGTTTTATCATTGAATTGTCTTTTATGGCAATTCATTAACCATGGTATTGAAGACCATTTCTGGTTAATTTGTTACTCACTTTATATTTAGGATTTGAACATACTTATCCTAATTACAATTAATATTGCTAGTGGCATAAAAGCCTAGTCACGAGGACGTTATTATAATGTTAGCCGAGATTTCAGAGAATCACGGTATGAAGGTTTGAACCGTAGTTCTTTTACTCCTTCTGACAGGGAATTATAGACCACCACTGTCTTTTGTCTTATTATGACAACTATTATGGCCCGTAGGCACTACATCACTAACGAATGTTTGATAATTCGGCCCTTAGGCACTACATCTCTAATGGATGTTTAACAAGTGATCATCTTTATTGATGATTTAACCCATGATTGATTATATCATTTATTTGGGTTTTGGAACCCTTTAAAGAATTCTTGCATAAGAATGACGTGTGTGACTTTAACGAATCACATCTGTCATGATTTGTTAACATGTTTACAGAGGTTAACAGGGAATCAGAATCTTTTAATTAGGTCTTACCATCTTGGCCGGATCTTAAAAGACACCTGGCTAGGTTTCACTCTAAGATTCTTTATTTTGGCCGATCAAATTAAAAGGAATGGTTTTGATTTATTTCATATATAGTAATCACAAAATGAAATTCATAATATAACATTCCATAATTTTAATTCGATTACATACTGCCCTAAACGGGACTTTTAAATAGTACATACCTACATAGAGGTTTTAAAATAAGTGACAAGTCCACGCAGGGACTAATACAAGATAAGTGTCCATGCAAGGACTAAAAGATAAGTCCACGTAGGGACTGAAATATGATAAATGTCCACGCAGGGACTTCTTTTAAAATAAACATTACATCAGAACGTACATAAGGACTAATGGTCACGTTTCTTCTTCTTGCCCTTTAGTAGGTTTGCTAAGCCCTTGAGGAATCCTCGGTGGCTCTTACGTTCTTCCTCGAATTCTCTCTCCACACGGCTCAAACGGTGGAGTATTTCTTCTTGTTCGGGAGGAGAGAAACGTGGTTGTGGCGCCTGTTGCGGAACTGGAGGTCTGGGAGGTGTTGGATACCCATGAGCTGAGTAGTCCGGTGCTCCCATGTTCCCATGAGCTCCGTCGGGATATCGTGCATTATACCTGGCCGACACCACATATGGGTCGCGCTCATAGTTGTAGTTGTAATGTGCTTGCGATGACGGTTCGAACGGGTTGTAAGCCGTTGGACCCGTGTATGCAGGTATTGGGTGGTCATACCCAAATGGTGGCGAAGTTGGTGCAGCTGGTGCGGAGTTCGCCTCCTGTACAGGACTTGAAGGTCCTTCTTCTTGTAGTGGCGGGTAGTGGCTACTACTAGAGTGTCGAGGGGTGCTGAAGTGGAAATCCCCTCCTCCTCGTATGGACATACGGGCATTTGTCCTCCTACGCCTTGGCGGATCAGGCATTACTGGTTGTACCAGTGGCGGAGGTGGTGACGTAACTGCCACGAAGCGTGAATCCTCGGAATGATCTTGCGGGTGTCGCGGTTGTTGTGATGTCTGCTGAGGTGGTGTGTAGTACCACTCATGTCGGTCAAACAACGCTTGAAAGCTATCTGGTCCCTGATAGGGTGTGCCATGGAAGGATGACCCATCAGAGACTTCTATTGGATGCGTGGGCATACCACGAGCTGGTTCTGTCGGATCAGTATCCTCGTCCATATGATCTTCGGAGAAATGATCTTGGGGCCCTAACGGAACAAAGCCTGAAGGTTCCTGGATGTAGTCAGCTGGATTAAACTGACCTCTGAAGTATGGAGTAGGGTCGTCAAAATTTCGGTGCGATACCGAACGTTGTAGAGGTATGAAGGAGGGTTGCGGGTTGTTGGGATCATTCTCGGAATTTGGCCCGAACGAGTGCCGGTATGATGGCGTCGAGCTGTGCGAGGTAGAATGCCTCGCAGGTTCATAAAGGTCTCTTCGCCTTTGCGGTTCTTCACTCCTTGTAGTTGAAGGAGCTCGCGTATTTGAAGGCCCGGCTTCATGATCGTGATGAGTAACGATCTCCCCTCTGCCTCTTCTTCCCCTTCCTCTTCCTCGGAAAATCACTGGCGGCATATTTCCTGCTTTATAAAACTTTAAATACCAATAATAAAAGAAAAAACAAAATTGGAATAACAATTCGAATTTGTCCTAAGTTCTTGTCTAGACTCAAGTATGTGCAATTGCGTCACTGAGATTAAACACATTAGGATAGTGTTTAATTCACTCAATGTTGGCTCTGATACCAACCTGTCACACCCCGATTTCCGCGTGTATCACCGGTGGGCCTGGTGGGGGATTACCATGACGTAGTTGGCAACAATATAGTCAAACCACAATATATGAATGCACAGCGGAAGCATAAAGATAAATATAATTCAACCATTTATTGTAATATCCAAATGTATCACAAGTAGTTGAATAGTATCCACAGGATGGATCAAAATAAAATAAAATTGTAGGATCGTGTGCTGACCCAAACGAGTCGTTCAGAAGCTTTCTCCTTGGTTTCAGGTGCGGAATAACAAGAAACTAAGGTAGAAACAGCAGGCAAATCACTTTTAACTACTTGTTTATTGATTTCAAACGTTTACAGCTCAAATCTCGCACCGGCAGAACTTCGGTACGATTTCCACCCTACGTTACAACTGAGATCGCTCATCGGACTATTTATACACATCTGGAACCGCTAATTGGGCTTCTGGAACCGCTTATTGGACAGGCCCAATAAGCGGCCCATGCATATGTCATAAAAGCGGTCCTACTTATTGTCCCAAAAGCGATCCAACCATGCTTTGCCATTCGAGCGATCCTTCACACGTACATATGAGCGGTCCACTAATCTATTGGTCCTATGAGCGATCCATAAACCCTAATTTGACTCTAAAAGCGGCCCAATCATCTAAAACCTATACATTTCACTATTTCTCGTATTTCGAGCCCAGATCTAACGTTCTGACATTGACTCGATACAAGACGTAATCAGCAGATGTAGTGCACCAACAGACTCCCCCTCAGATGTTGATGGAGTCGACTATCGAGTCACACCAATGCTGCCTTCCGTTCTTCAGTCTTGATCAGTCTTCGGGCTTCTCTCTCTCTATCATTCTATCAATCTTCAGGAACTCTGCCTGGAATAATATCTTCTTCAGGAATTTCCTCCTGGAATCATATGCCTGGATCATTCTCTGGCTCTAATTTTCATCAGACTCCCCCTATCATCATGCTGGGATTTCTGTCTGGAAATCGTTATCACCATTGAAATCAACTCCTGGCTTTCTCTGTTTAAGCTCTCCTCTGGTTCTGATGTGTCTCCTGGCTATCCGTAGCAATCAGGATCAGAAACCTGCACAACTCAAACACACTATCACAAACCAATATAATTTGAAATTCAACTTAATGAATCAACAAATCATATAAGAAAAATTATGAAGATCAAACTGTAGGTTACCATTCAACTTATTCATCAAGTTAATGAACCAAATTTACATTTCAAATCTTCACAATTTAACACTCTCTCTCAAACCATAAGTTCAACATGTTTAGCACTTGAAATGTCAAATATCAGTTCTTCACACTCTGTTGTCGAAAATCTTTTTGAAGTTTTTGAAATATCAAACAAAAATACAATATTTTTGGATTTTTGTATTTAGAGAAATACAGAAATAAACACTATTTTTGAGAGATTGTGCAAGAGGATCATATCGGTTTTTTAGACATATCACTAACACCGTTGATCTTGATTAATCAGCAAATGTCAAAAACAAATTTACTTCTGATTGTCAGTATTGTTGTCCACTTAAACCTCTACACAAGTTTTCAATTGATCCAAGATACGTATTTAATGTATTAGCACTTAAACTTATTTGAGTGTCCCACCTCTTGAATATACTCCCGTATCCAGATCCCAATATTCTGATCTACAGGTAAGTATAACTACAAATGATATCTGTATATAAATTAGGGGAAAAATGCGAGAACTGAGGGATCTCAGGTCAGAACTTCCGTTCAGCAGAGAGATATCAGCTTCGACTTAGCAGTGGGTCCCCTTTAGAGGATCTTTTCAGCTACAACAACTGATCATCAATTTTATTGTCTAATCAGCTGAGGGCTTTATGCTATGTTTCAAGCATATGAAGAAAGTATTAGCCAGGGACTAGGTCAGAACTACCGTTCAGCAGAAGTCCCGGAATAATACCCCAGACATCAATTGAGTACAAGAACCTAGTATTCCAGAATAAGAAACCTTTCAAACGAGATTTCAGGGGTTACCTATATATCCAAGTAGTGTTCCCCACAAAATAAGTAAGTTTTGATTTTATGTTTATATCTCGAATACAATTTACTAACTGTGTGAAGCCTACTGACACATCATTAGTAAGACTTGTTTAAAAACAATTTTGTCTTTACAAATCTCTAGCATGCTGTGATAGTCCACCGATGTACTATCATCTCCTCTTTTTGCAACAAAACTCATTTTCATTTTTCAATTTTTTTTTAAATTTTTCAAAATTTTCTTACTCCCCCTAAAATCAAAATATGTTTCAATTTTGATTTTCCGAGGAAAAATTGAAAAACAAACTATACAAAAATTTGACAACACAATGTGAATTACCTCAATTCACCATTCTCGTGCAAAAACAATCAGAACTCCCCCTCACAACAAACTATTTTCCCATAATGATTTCAAAACACTCAAGTTTGTTTCAATCAAAATGGTTTTTCCGGAAAAATTAGTTTGTGTTCCAACCATTTGTAGATTTGGGGTTATCTCATCATCTTGTTTTCTTCAAACCTTTTAAAGATTTAACATTTCCAGTTTTATCATAAACCATCAGTAGAAAATCAAGTACAACTTAATGTCCCTGATTTACCACTTTTGAGACGAAAAATCACCAAAGTGAAATTTCTCAAGAAATGTGCCGATTCATGATCCACGATACCATCTTGGAATCTCCGGCAAGTCAGGTTTTTCTATTTAAACAATTTCACCCAAGCCTGACTGCCCTTGGGTGATTTTGAATTCTTGCTCAACAATGGTGGAAAGTTTTTCTCATCCATTGTTAAACTAGAATTCTCAACTTTTACCTCAACCAATGGCTCCTCTGGTTTTACCATACCAGAATCATTGCCTGCAGGTGGCTTGTCCGACTTTGATCTGTCAGATTCATCGCCGACCTTCTCCTTTTTCTTCTCTCTCTGTTCTGTCCTCAGATTTGTATCTGATGAATTCGTCTTGCTTGTTTTTGCAACTGAAGGAGTCGATTCATCAGAACTTTTATTCTGTTTGTCCCGTGAACCTGAGGACAAAATCTTCTCGAGATATTCTCTCGCTTTCTTTCTCTTCTTCCTCAGTCGGTCTTTCTGCCCCTGAGAAAGTTTAACTTTCGTCTCTAGAACTTTCGGTTGTTGAACTTTTGGTTCTCGAACTTTTAGTTCTTCGGGCTTGACCTTGACTGGAATTCTTGCCACTTTCTGAGACATAACCCTTGATCTTCCCATTGATCTCCTCGGGCAATCTCGGGCAATGTGACCTTTGATATTGCAGTTATAACACCTCCTGGTCTCATATCTCCAGTACTGGCAATTAACAGCAATGTGTCCATGATAGCCGCAGCTGTAACACATTCTGTTATCGTACCAGTTATCACCGTTGTACCAAACACTCAAGTCGTAACACTGTTTGGCCTGGTGATATTCCTTCCTCAACTTTGATGGATTTGACGCTTTAGCACTGTGGTCTGACCTGCACCACTTATTACCAACATTTTTTGAGTTTACATTTTTTATTTTTTGTAAATTTTGTTTTTGATTGGATGATCGATCCGATGAACTTTTATTATCTTTTTGTTTCTGTTCTGCTTTCTTCCTCAAAGGCTTTTGCTTAGAACATTCACCTTTTTCGGTCGATTGCAAAACAGTTTTCTGAAATTTTTCTTTCAAATTTAAAAACGATTTTTGTTTTTCTTTTTTAACCTTTTCATCATCGGATGCATCATCACAATCTTCAACTTTGACAGAGTCAAAGTTTGTGACACAGTCACTTATTGGAATTGAATTGATCGGTTTTGGACAAGGAATATTCAACTTGTCAGATTTGGTCGCAAAACTGATCAATTTCTTTTCAAGTTCATCAATCTTGATCCTTGAACTCTTAGCTTCGTCTTCAAGCTTAGATATTCTTTCAAGATGAGACTTGATTGAATTTTCATTATCATTTTTCAAATTTTCAAGAACAGATTTTTCATTTTCCAAAAGATTTATCTGTTCTTGAAGTTTCACTTCATTAGCTTTAAGATTTTTGTTCTCCAATTTTATCCAGAAATCTTCATTTTCTGTTGATTTCTGTTTGCTTTCAAAGACCTTTTCATTTTCTTTCAAACCTTTGTTCTCTAATGTCAAACCGTTCACACTACCCAACAGTTTGCCATTTTCGACTTTCAACTTCTCACAAATACCCTGTAAGTCTAGAATCTGTTTTTCATCAGCTTTCTTCTTATTGTTCAACTTCTTGATCTCCAATGCTAAACTTTCTGCATCCTTCACAAGTTTGGC
Organism: Helianthus annuus; assembly: GCF_002127325.2. Classification (NCBI taxonomy): domain Eukaryota; kingdom Viridiplantae; phylum Streptophyta; class Magnoliopsida; order Asterales; family Asteraceae; genus Helianthus; species Helianthus annuus. The sequence continues at coordinate 65,149,869 of NC_035433.2, forward strand.
ATTGACTGTCTTGAAGTTGTGACAATTTGAGCATACTGATGCAGACCTTGACGATTCATTCTTCACAGATTCTTTGACTTTTACAGCTTTTTCTTTCCTTTTCTCATCCTTGATCACCATCTGTTCTTCAATCCTTTTAATGAGTGGAGAAATTGTCAGTTGAGAAAATTCTCTAGAACATTTCAAGTTCAAGACATAATCTTCCCATTCTTCTTTCGGTAAAGCACTGATAAATTTTTCAACCCACTCTTCTGGTGCTTTTTTAATATCTAAATCAGACATTGAACTAACAAGATGTTTGTATCTCTCAATGACACCTCTTGTGCTTTCTCCTGGAAAACCTGAAAATGAATCAAATTCATTCTTTAATATTATTATTCTATCAAGTGTTTCTTGAGTCCTGTTAACGATATTTAAATCCATGATTCGATAACACGGTTTTTCAAAACACTGTGACGAATAAGCGAACCAGTGTGAACCAAATATGCGATCCAATAATCTGTCAAATAAGCGATCCAGAAATGATCCGACCGAATAAGCGATCTTCGATTGATTGAATAAGCGGTTCAGAAATTGGTCCAAATAAGCGATTCAAGAAATTGTCTGGATGAGCGATCCAACCGACCGAATGAGCGATCCTGATTCGTCCGGATAAGCGGTTCCTGATCTTTCGATTTGATCTTTCGAATGAGCGATCCTCAATCCGTCCGGATGAGCGGTTCCCACCTGTCCGAATAAGCGGTCCAGAACTGTTCGGTCGAGCGGTTCAGGCTATGTTCAAACGAGCGGTCCTCATTCAAATCCAATTTTGATCCACTTAGACTTTGAGTTTTGATTTGAAACTTTCCAGGGTTTGTCACGGTACTATTTTGCACAATCTCTGAGATTTTGAACGAATTCCGACCGTGAAATCTTCCCGAATCAGAAAAAGAAGGTGTAGAAGTAAGAAAAAGTGACTAAATCCAGCTGATTTCTGCAGAGAACCTCCTCCTGAGCTCTGATACCAATTGTAGGATCGTGTGCTGACCCAAACGAGTCGTTCAGAAGCTTTCTCCTTGGTTTCAGGTGCGGAATAACAAGAAACTAAGGTAGAAACAGCAGGCAAATCACTTTTAACTACTTGTTTATTGATTTCAAACGTTTACAGCTCAAATCTCGCACCGGCAGAACTTCGGTACGATTTCCACCCTACGTTACAACTGAGATCGCTCATCGGACTATTTATACACATCTGGAACCGCTAATTGGGCTTCTGGAACCGCTTATTGGACAGGCCCAATAAGCGGCCCATGCATATGTCATAAAAGCGGTCCTACTTATTGTCCCAAAAGCGATCCAACCATGCTTTGCCATTCGAGCGATCCTTCACACGTACATATGAGCGGTCCACTAATCTATTGGTCCTATGAGCGATCCATAAACCCTAATTTGACTCTAAAAGCGGCCCAATCATCTAAAACCTATACATTTCACTATTTCTCGTATTTCGAGCCCAGATCTAACGTTCTGACATTGACTCGATACAAGACGTAATCAGCAGATGTAGTGCACCAACAAAAATGTCGTTCAACAGATAAGACATCAAGCTTGCGAGACTTCTTAATGATGCTATGGAGCTAATGCCAGCCAATTACGTGCAGTACCTGCACTTAATCTTTTTGGAAAAATACGTCAGTTTACACTGGTAAATACAATCAACTGTCTCATTTTGTAAAATGATTGAAAATTGGTTTGGATGCACGTGGCATAAACATGTTTGTTTAACTTGGGAGAATTATTTAAAATTATAATCTTGTGAACGAATTACATGTTCCTTCTTTGCGTTCAGTAGCCCGGATCGTGCCGGGTTAAAGATCAATAGACACACCACATTTGCGTAAAACCGAGGCGGGTAAACCATCGGCTACGTCTTTTAATAGTATAGACATCATACCGGGTGTACGCCTACACCCGAGAGTCAAGGTCGTGGCCATTTCTTTGAATGATGCCAAGGATATCCGGGACATGGTCATTAACCCCCCAAAGGCTTTTAAGTAACAAGACTGTTTAAATGAGCCGATCAAACTATTCAATTAACCATCTAAACGATGGAATTATTTGATGCTCAATCAAGCGGTATTTTTATATACCGTAACCCAAGCCCGTATAAGGGAAAATAAGTTAAAAGTATTTACCTTTGCAATGTATATTCCTTAATCAATTAAGTCACTGATATTTTTTACTGGGGCTCCTTATTCTGGAATGAAGGTTTAAATTAACCTATTAGAATCCTAACGGGTCTTTATATTAGCCGTAGCCTAGACCGGTTAGTTTCGAGGGATAGATACGGTTTAATCGCGTGAAAGGCGAAAACCGAGAATGGAATGTGATTCTGACCCAACAAGTTCGGAGACTTGTTTTATATGGGTTTAATATTCACACTCTGGATTTTGGGGTCGAAACGATATGGTTTGACCCGTATCGGCTAATTTATGTAAACTAGTTACATAAGCCGAACCGTGCGCGCGATAGGCGCAACGGGTAACCGTAGGAGTCCTACACTGTTTTCCTAAGTCAATATACTTTAAAGAGGTTGTGGTATCAGTAGGATACCTTCCATAATGCCCGTAACGAGTTTTAGTTCATTATACGCCCCGTAGGGGTTTTCCGGTCATTTTGAAGACTTTTAAAGGGATTTCTGAGTTCTACAGGAAACCTGAGTTTCCCGATCAGTTTGATAAGTCCAAAATATCTTATTTATTAATTAAAATCAGTAGTAACTGGAATTGGGTCAAAAGACCTCGTAGAACTCAAGTTTTGGCCGAAAAGGGCATATTCGGTATTTACCGAACCGTAGCCATAACCGCAGGTTATGAGCAGGTTAAAATTAATTAAAAATCTTTAAAAATTCCAAAATATTATTTTAATATAGTGGGTAAAAGTTTTGGTGACGGAATCTTGGTTTAGGTAGGCGTTATGTTAATTGCACCGTTTATTATAAAAGTTTCTTATAAATGCGCTATTTAGCATAACTCCCATTCTAGACCTCGGATTGGCGTGAAACTTTCGGGACATGCTTAGAACTTAGTAAGAAAGGTTATGGTCCTTTCACGTGTCCGAAATACTCGTTTTATTTTAAAAATAGGGCGTTACGGTCAACTTTTAAGTAATTAACGGAAATGCGTAAAAGACTCGGACAAACGACGAACCGGTCACAGAGGGTGATACCATCACGTGACCTGGTCCTAAGAGAGTCCTAAGTCATATCTACATTGTACTAAAACGGGTCAGAACTGAAGTCAAAGCAAAAGTCAAACTTTTGCGACATTCGGTTCCGAACCGGGTCAATATAGCAAATGGCCGGATCAAACGAGCGTAAACAAGTTTATATACTTATTATCATGTTTTATGAGTGTCTAAACAGGTTGCATATCGTTTACATTACAGATTATGCAAGAATCGCAAAAATAGCTTTCTGTTGACTTTTTAAGTACGCGTTTGACTCGACATTTGAACTAGTTGGAGTGGTGATCATGGGGAACCCTTTCAGAGGTTTATTACCCACATAAATACCAACACATAACCACTTTTGATTCGACATAAGACTGAGCCATTAAGGATTTATCTTGAAGTCAAACCGTAGTTGCGACGGTTCGATTTTTAGCTATATACTAAGTAAAACTTAACCACAAAGGATATAAATGACTTACAGAAGTTTGAGCACGAATTAGAATGATAAGAGAAAGCTTGGAAGCTCCAGAGATGATCAGAAGAGTGTGTTTGAGGTGTGTTTAAGTTGTGAACATTGAAGGTCTATTTATAGTGCAAGAAATGCTCTTAGATCATCACACATTGGTCTACAAGTGATCATGGATGATGGGCAGGTGTCCTAAGGTGTTATGGGTCGAGTAGGGGGCGCCCATGACTCTGGAAAACCCAACCATAATTGTCTTGCTGCTTAAAAGAGCCAACAGCCATATTTCTGTCGCTGGGCGTCGCTTACGGACCGTATGGCTTAGGCCTTGCGGTCCGTAAGCCCGTGGCGGATCTAATTAATCATGCGCTCCCTTACGGTCCGTAAGGCATGACCTTTACGGTCCGTAAGGGGTTAAGAAACAATCTTTTTAAATCTTCTTACAATGATTACCAAAATCTTGGTAATTAATAACCTGACCTTTCGGGTTTGAAGGGGTAACCTTGCGATATGGCCCTCGGTTAATTACAATTAAGGACCTCGCGTTATTTACCCGTGTTGTTAAGCCCCCGGATAGTTTACTTATTATCCGAAAAGCCTTAATTTATATAGTTGACGCTTTTAACCCCTCTCGTACGAATTTGGTCATAAGTTTCTCGTTTTAAAACAGAACTTCGCGGAATTTATATATTATATTCTAGTGAGCGTATTTTACTGTTACAAGGCTTCGGGTATGTTAAAGGGTCACTCAGAGGTATAATTAAACATGTTGACACAGTTAACCCCTCGTAGCTTGTAATCTCTCACTTTCTTCCGCGTTTCGCTTCCGTACGATCCATGATTTATTCGTTTGAAGGTACGAGCATCTTCTAGGGTTACTATACAATATACTTACCCTTGTTTGACATTTATAACCCTCGAATTTACATACTTTCAAGGTTTGTCAATATTAGTCCTTTATTAAATATTAAATGCCATGTGTAAACTCAAGACACGTGTCAATACATTATTGGACTCAAAATTTCGAGGTGTTACATTTAGACAAAAGAATTAGAGTATATTTATTAAGTGGGACTTAATAATAAAGTCTTGGAATTGTACAAACGCACATGTATTAAAACCCCCATCCTTGGGAAGGAATATATTTACCAAATAATTACTAAGTGTACATACGAAATAGTTGTCTAACTATTTCCCAAAGACATTAAACCTTAAGCTAAGGCACAGCCATCCGTCTAATAGAACTTAGTACGTGTAGGTCGTTGCACAGCAGGTTGACCAGGAGATTTCTTGTTAGAGACGCACCACTGTGAGTTCATGTCCCCCTTTTCTCTTAACTGTTTTTAGTTTTCTAAACTGCTGGGGTGAAATACATGTTACTATGATTACGAGCACTTTTATACATGGTATGTTTAGCTTAAGGAGGGTTATTACTTAGATCATGTGAATGGGTAGGCTATTATCGTAAGACCATTAATCCTTGTATAAGGACCGAGAGGCATGAGTGATAGATCTATCGGGTGTTGCGAGCCCCACACATGAGCCAGCGTGTGGCTGCATGTGGTGACTATGTCGTTCCGCCGGAAGGACCGGTATGAAATACGCGTTACAGGTTTGAGTGCTTCCTAGGCCATTTCACTTATTAATGTATTAGCTACACATTAATTAATCTCTTTTTCCTTATTGCTACATACCAGGAATTTTCATACATACAGATATTTTACAAAGGTTTTACTTACTCACTTACACATGAATTCGCTCAACAATTTTTGTTGATTTTTCCAACTTACATGTATTTCAGGGAACTAAGGATTCTGGCACGGTATGCTACGTTTTCCCGAGGTCATCCAAGTTTAGGGGATGTGACTTTTACCTGGACGAGTCACAGTCCTTAAACTGCGTTTATTTCATGTTGGTGTTGTGTCTTTCAAACAATGTTTTTATGTTATCAGGTTGTAGTGTCCGTTGCAGGAGTCAACGCCTTAAAACAATGTTGTGTTACTTTTGTTTTAAAAACTTAAATCAATGGATAATCTGCATGGTTTTATTTTCATATAGCTTTGTTATGATTAAGCTATGGTATTAAGAAGTCACACCAAATTAACCACGCTTCCGCAAAGCCAGGGTGTGACAGCTTGGTATCAGAGCTCTGATAGCGAACTAGGATTCTTTCTCGAGTCTAAACTATGATCACTAGGGCTCTCACGAAAACATTTTTACATTGCATACCACTTAAGTCCAGATCCAAAACGTTTTTACAAACAAATGTTGAGCACATTTTATTTATTATTTTTAGGCTCAGTCTGGGAGGCTGAGGCTCGGTCTGGGAGGCCGAGGCTCGGTCTGGAAAACCGAGGTAGTTGTCTAGTGGGACTAGGAAGAGCAGTCTGGGAGGCTGGGAGGCTAGTGGGACTAGGAAGAGCAGTCTGGGAGGATGGGAGGCTAGTGGGACTAGGAAGAGCTGTCTGGGAGGCTGGGAGGCTAGTGGGACTAGGAAGAGCAGTCTGGGAGGCTGGGAGGCTAGTGGGACTAGGAAGATCAGTCTGGGAGGCTAGGGGGCTAGTGGGACTAGGAGAACTATTTGATTGCGTATTGGTGACTAATATGTTTATTTGACTATGTGATTGATTATTTTGTGCATATGTGTGTTTGTATTACAGACGACCTGCCTTCATCCGGCCTTGGAGAGTCGGACACCACAGACCCCATGCCCATAGTATCAGACGGCATAGTCTCATCAGAGCACGAGGTGTATACCTCAGATACTACCAGCACGGACAATGATGATTTCCAGCCATTTGCGCTGCCCAGTGACGTGGCTGAGCCCGCTGATGGCCCTATCACTAGGGAGTTGCCGCTCGCGGTGATCCCTGCCCCTGTACCCCTTGCCGCTTACCCTATTGTTGATACGCCCTTGACGTAATCGCTAACGACAACATCGACTTGTTTGATGAGGACCCACTCGAGGATGACTTGGAGGGTAAGGCCCTTATTGCTGCTGGTGATCTCCTACTTCTCGCTGATGCTCCTGCGGAGGAGGCACCCATCCACTCACCGACCCCGACTCCTTTGAGTCCGTGACATCTGCACCTTCACATGCGCGGGGAGTGCAGCATCATTCGCACGACACGGACCCTGATATGGCATCATCTGCTGCACCTGCCCCTGCCTCTAGCTTTGAGTATGGTCATAACGTTGATGACGATTCGGATCCTGTTTTTTTTCCTTTTTCCCCCGGGCTTTGATCCCGATCATGACATTGAGTTTATTCACTTAGATCAGCCCATGAGGGACCCTGTTGACCCCATGTTTGCTGATCCAGCAAATTTTTGAGATGAAGTTTAATGATCCGGAGCCTGCAGTGGCCCCGAGCCAGTAGTTGCTCCAGACCCCGTATTCGAGCATGACCCTATTCATGCTGATGTACCCGCTGTTGATCCTTTGATTGATGATATACCTATCGATGATCATCCTATTGTTGCTCCACTGTTGGAGGATGAGCATGCTGTTGATGCTCATGTTGATGCCCCTCACATTGCGGATATTCCTGCTGATCCTGTTATTGCCCCTTTTCCTGACCCTGTGCCTGCACAGTTCGATCATGCGCCTTTTGCGACCCATGTTGATCCTCGATACGCACACCCGAAATGGGTGGATAGACGATGCTAATGGTCACCCACTTTTCGAGTTTCCTGTGACGCCCCCTTGTGACTCCTGTTCCAGCCCCTGTTTCAGTTCCTATGGAAGCACCTTTGTGCCCACACTCACCACTGATACTCACCACACCGTTACATGACCCGGAGCCTGCACTCGAGCCAGCTGCTTCACCATTTGGGTCAGCTTGAGGTTGCGCCTGCTGAACCTACACCTTTACGTGATCACGGTCCTGTTTCTTTTTGGTCTGCCATACATTGCACCCCTTATAACTACCTGCATCGACCAATCTCCTCATTTGTGAGATGTTCGTTTTTACACCCACAACCGCTGACATTGCTCCTTTCCCCTATGAAGACCAACGTCCATTGCACCAAGATGCCTATAGCTTCCTTTCAGAATATAACCGCACCTCGGGGAGGTACTTCAGGTCAGCACCCGCATAACGATTCATCTGATACAACGGCATATTCCCAACTGCACAGGTCGCACCATTTGCTACATTCACCTCTACAACGTCGGACGAGCCATCTCGATGATTCCTATTGTACACTGTGCTGGAGTTAGACCCTTACATTATAAAGGCCACACGAGAGATGAGTTGCTCCTGTAACATCAACTACAGTTAAGGATATGAGTTACAGAATGTTGGAGCTTGAGCTGACGCCACAATTGGCAACTTCAATTGCGAAACATTACATAACCGAAAACATGACTTGAGTGTCTACATCACAAGACCGCATATTGTCTGAAAAGTTTATGCAAAATACCACGTTCTCCAGCCGGTCTATCACCAGCATGTTTTGATCCGCCACATACATCAAGACTCCTTTGTGCTCTTGACCTTTGTTCTTTCACCATTCCCCGGATTCTGATGTTCATTTCTAAACTATCGAGCGGCAGAGCAAATAATTACTTCAACGTATATACAAGCTCGAGGAGGGACTCACGCACGTTAACAGTATACTTTTCTTTCCTCCTCCACCTCAGTCACCAGTATAGTTGATTCCTGGATTAAGCGGATTGCATTACGCTTGGGAAAAGACGCTAATGATAAGCAGGGATTGCGGAGACTTTTGAGGATCACTTCTGACCACGTAATTGTGATGCACTGATATACTTGTTGGACAAGGGTAGGGTGACCCTGTGTCCCTTCTGATGTGATGCATTTTGGTAAGACATAGTGATTGTGGCCGGAGGATAATGAAAGCCCGATCATCTTTAAACACCCGACAATACTTATGACTAATGACTGACGAAAAAAAAAATATCGTCGCTATACTCTCACTAAGCACGTTGATGATCTACATACTTGTACTATAACTACAATACCACATGTTTACTTGCTACGTTCCTATTTGCAAGCTGTGCTATAACCGTGATGATATGTGACTAATTGCTAAACAACTACGTATTTACGTAAACGTAATATACCTCTGAGGTCTTATTCGTTAATAGAGACTTGTATGCTCGTGTCCTTACTAAGACCCGACCTAAACGACTCTCTAATAGGAAGATGTCGACTCGAGGGAACACCGATACCAACAACCCTCTGCCGACGACAGAGGCGGAATTCCAAGAACGCCTCTTACAGTTCATCGCACAGTACGAGGCCTTTCGCTCCGAGCGCAGCGGAGGTACCTCCGGAAATAAACCACCCAACGGCTGCACCTACAAGCAGTTCTTGGGCTGCCAACCCCTACATTTCGACGGCACTGGGGGTGCCGTAGCCTTCATGCGCTGGATTGAGAAGACGGATTCTGATTTGCGTGCGAGCAAATGCGCCCCAGAGGATCAGGTCGCGTACATTTCCGGGCTGTTCCGAGATGGGGCTCTGTCATGGTGGAAACTCCAGGTTCAGACGATGGGCGAGGCTGCTGCATATGCCTTATCATGGGACGAACTGAAAGAGCTAATGCATAAAAAGTACTGCTCAAGGACAGAAAGCCAGAAGGTGGAAACTGAGTTCTGGAACTTGAAGATGGAAGGTCCAAAAATAGCTGAGTACGTGGAGAAGTTCCAATTTCTATCGCGTATTGTTCCATACATGGTAGATCCAGAGTTTAAGAAGGTTGAGCGTTTCATTTGGGGATTGGCACCTCAAATCATGAGCATGGTGACGACATCAAAGCCTGCAACAATCGCTGAGGCCATCAATCTAAGTGTAGCCTTGACTGAAGAGGCAATCAAGATGAACAAATTTTCAACCTCTGAGGAGAAGAAGGAGACTCATGTAGAGTCATCTGGGGATAACAAGAGAAAGTTAGCAAATTTCAAACAGTGTACCCAAATGGGTAGCGACAACAAGGCCAAAAAGAGAAAAGAGTACATGGGTAAACTACCTAAATGCGACAGGTGCCGACGCCATCATACTGGGCGATGTAAAAATGGGAAGTGTGACAACTGTGGCAAAGTGGGACACAACAGGGAAACGTGTTGGCGTGAGACGAAGCGCGGAAAGAAAGGAAAAGGAAAAGATAAGGGATGTTATAACTGCGGGGATATGAGGCACTATAGGAAAGATTGCCCAAGGGAGATTAAACAAAATTATGGGAAAGATGTCTAACACCGGAGCTAGGGAAGCACGCCAGGAATCCAAGCATGGATATCGGTACGTCCCATATTACTCAATGCTATGCATTTGCGCTACTTGATACTGCTGTAAATTTTAGCTTCGTATCTCTAGAGTAAGAGTATACTTGGTTTAGTAGCAAGTAAGATAAATAACCCGTACACGATAGTACTAGCTAACGGGAAACTAGTGGAGGCCAACGAAGTAGGTGGAATTGGCAAGAGAGAACTTGGAGAGCGTAGGTTTACGCTAGATCTATTGCCAGTTGAGTTGGGAAGCTGCAACGTGGTAACTGGGATGGGTTAGTGGCCAAGCGATCGAACAAAGACTGATGTTCACAACCAAATGACGAACGAAGAAACGATTGGGACTCACAAAGCAGGATACACCTCCACAGATCACGAATTGTTTGAAGGCACGAAAGATGTTGTAGGAAGGATGTGTTGTTCTCCGGCTCATGTCGGGGACAAGGGAGCCGAAGAAACAAATCTCGAAGATACCCCCGTGATCGGAGAATATCCTAAAGTCTTCCTCGAAGACTAGCCAGAATTATCTAGTCAACGAAAAGTTGAATTTCGCATCGATTTAATTCCAGACGCAGCGTCTGCTGTTGATGCACTTTAGCGACATACACCTTCGGAGATGCAGGGATTGCCAGTGTAACCTCAGTGGTTGCTAGAGAAGGAAGATAACAGACCAAGACTCCCTGTTGGGTAACCCCATTTCTGCTCGTCAAAAAGAAGGATGATGATTTTCAAGTAAACATCAACTACCAGGAGCCGAACGAGCTAACCCACCAGAGTCAGTGACTCTTGCTAAGGATTAACGAACCTCTTATATAACTGACTATGAGGACCCAACTACTACTACACGACTGATCGACGATCGAACATCATTAGCGGAGAAATTCAGGGAGTATACCAGGATGAAATTGTGGGACAATGACTGTGCTTAGACATAACCAAAATGGAGCTTCCTACACAATGTATAAACCAGATCCACAAGGGATGTAGAATCCGGAGAAACTAGAAGCCTTACATCTAGGAACCATATCTGTCAACTCAATCAAACATCATTAACTTGACCAACTCGCCATTGCAGTTAATGAAACCGAAAGTACTTAAATTTTCTTCCGTTGAAGTCTTCACTTTTACTTCTAACGAGTAGATATTTGCATCTCTACTCCCCTCAAAGTAGTTGCATCACGTTGATTTCATTCGCTGAGAGCGAACACATGCTTGCATCGTATACTTGGTCACTTCTCTCTTTTGGTACGCTTCATCACTTGAAAACCTATATATAACCCATGCACTGTCCGCTACGCATGTGGTTTCATTTCGAATAAACGCTCCATTAAAGTTCAGATATTACGTTGCTAATTACTAGTTTGTGATTCAAATAACCTACATTTTTGTCATTGATGACTCTGTTGTTATCAAGTCAACATACTTTCATGAAACCACTTTCTTTCAAGTTACGTGTTTACTGTCATGCCAAGACTTCCTTGTTGATATGTACGTTTATTGTTGGGTTACGTTGAAACTAAGTTCAACTGCTTGAACTTATCCAGTTCACATGTTTGATTTGAGACGCCATATGATGTATTGAGAGCATCATATTCTAATACTTTGGCACAGATTCTTTTGTTTCGAGTCATAGTAGACTTGTTTGGCCTATGACTCCACTAAATCGTTGATAGATTTCGGCACCTTACAGTGATACTTTCTCAGAATTGAAGCTTGCGCTTATCTGACTACTCACTTCGTACACGGATTTAATTGATTATTTGACAACTTGCCCTAAATCCGTTTTGTTTACCGCAATTAAAGCACTCTCAACACACTTGCGTGCTGAGTCAAAGGTACATAAATTCATTTCATATCATGATGTACCTCCTAACCATTCTTTCGTTATCAATCAAATGCCTTGCAGTACTTAGTTTCATCTTCCGACTTATTTCGGTACACCTTCATCTGGTTTCAAACTCGGTGATTTTGTCAGTCACCGTTATTTTGAATCATGTCGTTGCGATACCTTGTGGTGTCATTACAAAATTGTAGCTTGTGCTAATCATGGTCAACCTTGTCACGCAAAAATACATAAACTTTTGTTGACTTGTCATTTAAACACTCCTGATGCAACTAAAAATCAAAGCAAGAATACACCAGATTCGTTTGTATTCATTCGGTGTATTCTCGCAGTTCAAAATGTTCAACGCACTGAACCTTGCCACTCGTCTGCTTGGGAGTTGACGAATCAAGATACCATTTCATTTAAGTTGATAATTTTTGAGTTCATATAGAGGGTGCTATGTTTAATGAAAACTCGTTTGCACACTGCGATCGATCGTTTGAGAGTCTACTTAGCCAAGGCTCCTCTTTATGGAACCCCCCTGCTAGCTGGATTACAATAGGCTATACGTCAAGTACGTTTTGTACTTCTGACATCAACTGCTATGAGCACCCACCTTCTTAACCCTAGGGTACGGGTTGTTAAATATTCTTGGACCCACCAAATGTGAGTAAGGTTTGATTTAGTTTGATGATTATCTACCTCGATGTTATTTATAAACATACATGTGTGCGTAACCATAAGGAGTTAAGGTAGTACAAATTTCGAGGACGAAATTTCTTTAACGGGGGGAGAATGTGACAACCCTCACCAAACCAGGTATCCGTACGACTTAATTAATATTTAATTACTGCTTAATTACTGTGCTTGCTTGAAATTATGGATAAACTGCTACCTGAATACTGATACATGTACATACTTGCATCATACCTTACTTGCTGTCACTCCATTATTTACATATTGAACTCTAGTGACAACCTTGATGCACAAAAGCACAGTAGCACAATGAACGGATAACCCATTTAACGTGCTGAGATAGCCAAGCACCAGGCAGACACTGTCTCTAAGGCCTGTATAAGCCAGAAATAGTTTACTACACTAGTAGAGAGTGTAGGGAAGTGAGGATGTGCCTAAAACGTACTTTAAGTACAAAATTCAGCACTTTAAATAAAAATTCAGCATTTAGCTAACTAGTAAAGTGCCAAAACATGAGAAAAATATTACTAGACACTTTCCAAAGTGTCGGGAATAAATTGTGTCACTAAAAATAATAATAACGACACTCTAAAGCTTTGTTAAGCACTTTAATGGATCACTATCCAACCGAACAACCGGACTTTATCCGGAACACAAAAATATTGTCATTAACATTGTTTTTCTTTTTCTGAGCTAGTTAGGGTCCCCGAATACCCTAACACCCGTTACAACTTACAACACACATCATACACTAATTAATCTCTAACTAACTAACTAACCAACTAGTGCCTAACTATCTAGTTCAACATCAACTAAACCCCCCCCCCCAATTCTAACCGATCGGTTTTCCCCCATAGGTGACAAACTCTTACACTTTTGAATATTTTATTGGCTTATGTTTCATATCAAGGTGACATATTAACTAATGGTTATTAGTGAAATAGGTTTATAAATAAACCTAAGAGTTATAAACTTTCATTTTACCAAACCAACTCACTCCAACTCTCTCTCTCTCCCTCCATAACCACTCACGGCCACCACCATACCACCACCAAACCATCACTTTCGATCTTCAAACAAGCAATCCAAGTGTACTTCTAGGTGCTACAAGGCATTCAACGAAGCTTGGTGTTCTCGGAAGCTCAAGGACCGCTCTCGTCTTCTTTTATCCACCACTTTTACGCCTTTGATCTTCCCTAGCCTTGTGCTAGTTGTAAGTGCTTCTAAACACTCTCTTGTTCTTATTTAAAGTGGTTAATAAGAGGTTTAACGGATAAAAATCGAGAACACTAAAGATCAAAACTAAAAGACTTGAAAGTATGATGAACTAGTTGGTTAAAAAGAAACTAGTGGTATAAATCATGATAAATCTGAAATAAACAAACTATAATCTGCTGTAACAGACTCATGATATGATTTTAATCATATTAGAAAGGTTGGCGAACGTATGGGTGCGTTTTAGTAACATTTAACCTTCAATCAGCAAGCTGATCTGCACTTTCAGCCGACTGTAACTGGCTGTAACAGGTCCTTAACTAAACGAAAAATGTACTTTCTGAAGTCTAGATATATGTACTATGAAATACGGTTCGAATGGCACCATAATCATAATTTTTGGACTTCCTTTACTATTTTTAAGGTGTCGTTTTCTAACAGCAACTAAAGCTGAATTATTACAGCAGAAAATGGGTGTTATATTTTTAGTCATAACTTGATTTTTGTGTAGAGTCAGATCATAAAATTTATATTGTAGATGAACACCGATGTATTCGTAACTCTCCCACTGGAATTTCGTAAATCGGACTCTGGATGAATTTTAAATAAATTATTCCGCGGACTGTGGTTAGAAAACGATAAATCTGGTTTCAGCCCGGAAAATGATTTTCTACAAAATATTGGTAATGATTTGGACCCCGATATTTTTACATAATAATTTTTGTTTCGTATAAGACATTCTATAAAAATTTGGAAATTTTTGGAATAAGATAACTATTTTATTAAAATACTCGAAGACGGCCCAGTTTTGTATATTAAAACTGAAACGATATAAGTAGTGTTTTGCATGTCTAAATGTCGGGTTGGTTAATTGAGAACTGATTGAATGATTTTACAAAAGAAAATGATACGCTAGTAAGCGTGGACACCTCCGGTTACAGAGGAAACTCTGTCGAATTTTTTCCAGAAAATATAACACTTAGAAATGGTTTTGGTGACAAGTGTTATAAATATATCTAAATATTATTTTTGTGATTATTTTGCAAACTATCTAAATATTATTTTTAGAGTAAAAATAATATTACCAAATATTAACGACTCCAAAATATTACGAACGCCTTCACAATAAATGAGTTACAACGGTATTAATAATACCACCCGATCTTTAAACATAACTCACGCATTTTTAGAAAATACTCATAAGTGTGTATTTTGACGAGTGTTATTTTGGGGAAAAATTATATGGAATAAATATAATATTTTGGGAAAAATATTTATATTTTGGAAGTAGAGTATTTTAGACAAATGAAATAAAATATAATATTTTTGGGAAAGATATTTATATTTTGGAGATAGAATATTTTAGACAAAAGAATTAGAGTATATTTATTAAGTGGGACTTAATAATAAAGTCTTGGAATTGTACAAACGCACATGTATTAAAACCCCCATCCTTGGGAAGGAATATATTTACCAAATAATTACTAAGTGTACATGCGAAATAGTTGTCTAACTATTTCCCAAAGACATTAAACCTTAAGCTAAGGCACGGCCGCCCGTCTAATAGAACTTAGTACGTGTAGGTCGTTGCACAGCAGGTTGACCAGGAGATTTCTTGTTAGAGACGCACCACTGTGAGTTCATGTCCCCCTTTTCTCTTAACTGTTTTCAGTTTTCTAAACTGCTGGGGTGAAATACATGTTACTATGATTACGAGCACTTTTATACATGGTATGTTTAGCTTAAGGAGGGTTATTACTTAGATCATGTGAATGGGTAGGCTATTATCGTAAGACCATTAATCCTTGTATAAGGACCGAGAGGCATGAGTGATAGATCTATCGGGTGTTGCGAGCCCCACACATGAGCCAGCGTGTGGCTGCATGTGGTGACTATGTCGTTCCGCCGGAAGGACCGGTATGAAATACGCGTTACAGGTTTGAGTGCTTCCTAGGCCATTTCACTTATTAATGTATTAGCTACACATTAATTGATCTCTTTTTCCTTATTGCTACATACCAGGAATTTTCATACATACAGATATTTTACAAAGGTTTTACTTACTCACTTACACATGAACTCGCTCAACAATTTTTGTTGATTTTTCCAACTTACATGTATTTCAGGGAACTAAGGATTCTGGCACGGTATGCTACGTTTTCCCGCTGCATAAGAGTTTCGAGGTTATCCATGTTTAGGGGATGTGAATTTTACCTGGACGAGTCACAGTCCTTAAACTGCGTTTATTTCATGTTGGTTTTGTGTCTTTCAAACAATGTTTTTATGTTATCAGGTTGTAGTGTCCGTTGCAGGAGTCAACGCCTTAAAACAATGTTGTGTTACTTTTGTTTTAAAAACTTAAATCAATGGATGATCTGCATGGTTTTATTTTCATATAGCTTTGTTATGATTAAGCTATGGTATTAAGAAGTCACATCAAATTAACCACGCTTCCGCAAAGCCAGGGTGTGACAGCGCGTTTGTTAACCCAAAGGACATTATTAGGAACTCGTAATGTTTGTATCGCGTTCTAAATGTCGTCTTCACTACATCTTCATCCCGCACTCTTAGTTGGTGGTATCCCGACCGCAAATCAATCTTAGAAAACCAACTTGCCCCTTGCAATTGGTCAAAGAGGTCGTCAATTGGGGGCAACGGATAACGGTTTTTCACCGTTAGCTTATTTAACTCCCGATAGTCGATGCACGTGCACATCGAACCATCTTTCTTTTTCACAAAAAGAATGGGCGCTCCCTAAGGTGATACGCTCGGGCGTATAAAACCCTTATCGAGTAATTCTTGTACTTGAACCATTAACTCCCGCAATTCGGTCGGGGCCAACCTATAAGGAGCCTTGGCTACGGGTTTGGCATCAGGATATAATTCAATTTTGAAGTCCACCTCATGCTCCGGTGGAAGTCCCGGTAGGTCTTTTGGAAATACATCAAGAAATTCATTCACAACTTTAACATCTTCTAACCTTGGAGTGCTTTGGTTGGTGTCTATCACGTACGCTAGAAATGCTTTGCTTCCATTTCGTACATACTTGATTGCTTGAATTATAAAACAATGCTTCGAATTGGCGTTTCTTTCCCCTTGTATGCATACTTGCTTTCCCCCGGGCGTTAGGACACGTATAACCTTTCTCTCACATCGAATTTCGGCATGATGTTTTGCTAGCCAATCCATGCCTATCACAACCTTGAAATCTCCCAATACCATAGGAATAAGATCAATTGTAAACCTCTCATATTCTCTGATAATTTCACAATTTCTACATACTTCACGCAATAAGTAACTCTTACTATCGGAAATTTCTACTTCTAGTGGCACCGACATCGTTTTGACTTTAAAGGACGGGTGACATATTAGGTCATTTGACATAAACGACCTACTAGCTCTGGTATCAAATAGTACATATGTGGGAATCGAATTTAGTAAAAATATACTTGATACGACATTCGGGAGAGCCTTGGCTTCTTCAGAAGATATCTGAAACATCCTACCCCCGGGCCTTTGGGGCTTCCACCTTTCTTCCTTCCTTGCCCGTCTTCTGTTGAATCTTTGGGCATTCAGCTTTAACATGACCCGACTGAAAGCAGTTATAGCATGTCCTAGTGGGATTTGGACACTTATAGTATGGATGTCCTTCTTGACCACAATTATAACATCCTTTCTTTCCCTTTAGGCACTCCCCCGTATGTAACTTTCCGCAAGTCTTACATTTGGGAATACTAGTCTTCGCTTTTTCTTTCTTATCGAAGTCTTGATACTTCATCTTCCTTGATGGGCTTGTGGTAGAAATCTTTTCAGATGACCTCTTCTCACCCCTTTCCACTTGTCGTTTTAGTTCAATCTCCCTATCCCAGGCCCAATTGATGAGCTCGTTCAAGGTTTCACATTTCTAAGGGGTCATAAATTCTCTAAATTATGCCTTTAACATGTCGTGGTAGCGATTTATATTCATCCATTCAGAGTGAACGAAGTCTTGACAAAATTTCAACTTTTGAAGAAACGTATTAGTAATCTCATCAATCGACTCCTCCTTTTGACGAAGGTGAAGGAAGTCTTCTTGGATTCTATCTATTGTTGATTGTGGGTAGAGGTGTACAAAAAACCGGTTTTAGAACCGAAACCGAGAAAAAAACCGAAACCGGTTTTTTTATAACCGAACCAGTTTTATAACCGAACCGCCGGTTTGTGACCGGTTACTATTCTTGATCTTAAAAACCGGTTAAACCCAACCGGTTACACCGGTTATTGTTTTGGACTTGAAAAACCGGTTAGTAACCGAAACCGGTTATAAAAAAACCGGTTTTCTTTTTGGGTGAAAAAAACCGATTTGTACATCTCTAATTGTGGGCAATGGTATTTTAAGAACGACTCCTTAAACTCTTGCCATGTCAAGGCTTGAATTTTATCCTCTCCCATCTATTTACAATAGGCATCCCACCAATCTTTAGCTTGAAGTTGGAACAATCCCTTCGCAAACATCACTTGATCCTCCTTCTCACAACAACTTCTTACAAACATTGCCTCCATACTCGCAATCTACATTTGACATGCTATAGGATCAATCTCCCCTTTGTATGATAAGGGATTACAAGCCATGAACTCCTTGTACGTGCATCTACGAGTTCCTTTCTTTCTTTATATCTCACCGATCATTTCTTTTAGCTCATCCATCTTGCTTGCCATCATCGTTTCCACCAATTCTAGTACATGGCTCTCTACTTCTTGGGCTAACCAAGGAATGTTTGCCTCAATTGCCCTTCCAACTTCTCTCAAAATCATTGTTTTTACTTGCTCTTGACGTGTGATGTGTGTAAAATACAACATATAAATCACATCAATTAAGGCATAAAACTAACCCTTTTTAAGTACTAATGTTGGAAAAAGAGTGTTTTTGTCTTTTTTTTTGTATTTTCAGGATGAAATGAGCTCAAATTCACAAAAGAAGCAAAAAGACAACTAATTCTAGCATAAATACAAGAAAAGGAATAAAAGTAGACTGCCCGGACCCTCAACGGCATCCTCCAAAGCAAAGAAGAGAAAGCAGAAGTCTGAACACGCCCCGTGCTCAGCCAGCACGGGGCCGTGCCCAAGAAGCAGCATAAAAGACAAACTTATAGAAGCTTCCATTGCCCACCACGGGGCCGTGTCCAGCGGGCACGGGGGCGTGGTGAAAGTACAGCAGGCGCATTAATTGTAATTGCGAATTACAATTAATGAGGAGAGAGAGTGTCAGACGGGCACGGGGGCGTGTCCAGCGGACATGGGGCCGTGCCCAGCCTTCTGTTCAGCCTATAAATAGGAGTGCTTGGTTTCATTCCATCTCATCCCTTGGCACACCACCTCTCTCACACTCCATCCACCACCCACCACCACCATAACACCATCATCCACCACCATCATCCATTGTCCATCGTAGAGTGTGTGAGTCGTCTCGGGATCCAAGATTGATCGTAAGAGTTCTTGACAATCAAGGCCATGTTTGCCTAAGTCTCTTACATCACTTGGTGAAGACAAGTGTTTAGTATACTACGTTTTATTTTCAATCTTTTGCACTTTTTATTTGGTTTTGTATTAATGACTTTAATAATTAGTTGCTTATGTTGAAGGTGATCTTTCCTTATCGTTTGTCCGTGGTGTCTTGGCATTATTTTACTGTCTATATAAAATAAAAGATTTTCACCATTCATATCTCCATGGTCTATATGGAGTGGCTACCTGGTCGGGGGTTAAGGGAACGGTTTGGTAAGGGTCTTGCCCTTGTTCAGCGTTTAGAGGTCCTGCTTGGGACCTGGGTCAAATTTAGTAGGATCTCCTTCAATGCCCATAGGTATTGGATGGCGGGGATCCAAACTCTTTGACCCCCTCATAAGTTAACTACTATTAATACTATAACCCGGCTATTTAGGACTGTATCCCTGCTGACTCAGACTACTTAGCCGAGGGTAACGTCACCGCCGAAAGCGGGGCCTACCACAATTTGCATTAATAACTTAATTCATTATATTTCAATAATCCGACCCTTTAGGATTGTATCCTTGCTGACTCAAACTACTGGGTTGAGGGTAACGTCGCCTTCAAAAGAGGGGCCTACTACAATAACTAAGATAATCTCTTAAACAAGTGCAAAAGTGCGAAAATAATCAAAGGTTATACTAATACACGTGTCGGATCCAAGTGATTCATCTTGTCTATCTGTTTTTATTTTATTTTATTTTTCAGCATTTAGTTAGTTTTTATTTTCTTAGTTTAAAACATTTTTCTCACTTTTTGATTTGATTAGACGTTGAGGATAAACCGGTATTAAAAGCTCTTGTGTCCTTGGACGACCTCGGTATCTTACCAACACTATACTACGTCCACGATGGGTGCACTTGCCCATATGTGTGTTTAGTGTTAGTAAATACCGTGTTTTATAAATTTAAAACTTGGCTAAAAGTGTAAAAGGGGCTTAAATATACATCAAAAATATAACACACTTCACGCACATCAAGTTTTGGCGCCGTTGCCGGGGACACAAGGATTTTAAGAAAGCTTAAAATCAACGGCCTAATCAGTTTTTCAAAACCTTTTTAAAACGCGCGCAAAATTTTCTGCAATTTAGTTTAGTTTGCATTTACAGTAGCCTGAACACGGGGCCGTGCTCGCTGAACACGCCCCCGTGCTGCATATTTTTAGTTAGATACCCAGATACAGAGTCTGAACACGGGGCCGTGCTCACTGAACACGCCCCCGTGCTCAACGTGACCAGTAACTTTAATTAAAACGCCCAGATACAGACCCTGAACACGGGGCCGTGTTCACCAGACACGGGGCCGTGTCCAGCTTCTGTTTCCGTCTTTATTTTTGTTTTCTGGTCCCGAGACTCAGTTGTAGTCTGTTGAGTGATTCTTATGGATCAATACTCAGGAGGTTACAACTACACCTATGATGAGGATGATTATAGGGGTAATTATTGCACTAATTGTCGTAACACACGCTCGGTTCAATATAATAACTCATATCAACCATCCAATTCATACAACTATTATGAGGAGCCCAGGTACGAGCCATCAACTTCATACACATCCTATGAAGACCAAAGGTATGAACCTCCTCCCTCATACTCATATTTTGATGAACCAAGGCATGAGCCTTCATACTCATACTTTGAAGATTCAAGATATGAGCCACCACCTTCATACTCTTACTATGAGGAACCATGGCGTGAACAACCCACCTCATATGAGTACTATGAAGAACAAAGTTTCGACCCTTACCCATCATATACTTACAATGAAGAACAATGGTGTGAACCATCTACTTCATATGAGTATTATGAGGAGCCAAGGATCGAACAACCGGATTCAAGCTTTGAGGATCCAAATTCTTTTTCTCTCACGAGTG